>NC_049206.1:42575626-42851691 GCF_013347855.1 Anguilla anguilla | reverse complement strand
ACTTGGTGGTACAGTACATTGTATTACCAAGGTGGCAATAAGCACAGAAGCCACAGTATAATTATACAATTATAACTTGTTTGTTCAAGCTGGAATCTTAAACAGCTTCTCATACCATTGTTCAGAAGATCCATATGGGTAATTTAACAAATGTAAAGGTAATAAGCCTTCAAGTATTTATTTGTTTTTCAGGGCATATCTATAAAATCTGGCTAATACATATGCTTTTGAAAGGGTAGAAGTGTACTGTATTGTTGGGAAACTTTGCATCTGTACCAGGATGGGCTTTTCTGTTGTACCCTTGAGTGAGACCCTGAATTACTTGAGTAAATGCCCCGCAGTCTTAATAGATTTGTGCAAATTGTAAGGTGTATTTAACGCCCTCTGTTTGGCACATAAATAATGTAAATTGCTGCAGAAATTACCTGGGGACAGACTTCATACTCACCGCATGTTAATTGCACCAAAAGGATGGACTTTGCATAGCTCCAGCATGTTCTCTGAACTTCATTGCAGACACAGAGGGGAAGCCATGAGTGAGGCGGAGTTCACTCTTTCAACTTAGAAACTCAGCGGTGTCACCTGTCTCCTTCATTGAGTTCCAGAGTATGGGCCATTTTATTATACAAAAGTAATGTGAGATATCCATGTGAGCAACTTATGTCTATGCATAACTGAAAATATATATTCACTGTAAGTGAATGCGACTGCAAATCACAAGTCTAAACTGCAAGAAATTGGATTTATGCTTTTCCTGCTGTGTATGTAGGTAGGTGGCACAGCATATTTACAGTGAGGTTCATAAAGCTAAGGACAAAGATAGATGTTATTTTCTAGATTTGGCTCTTTACTCCACAATTTGTGATTTGCAATCAAAACAATGTGGTTGAATTGCACATTCTTAGCTTTTATTTAAGGGCATTTTTATACGCTTTGTTTTCACCATGGAGAAATTGCAGCTCTTCCTATACATATAGAACCCCTCTCCATTTTCAGGGCACTATAATGCTTGGAGCATATTAATGTTATGTAAATGAAAGTAGACATGTTTAGTGCTATGTCGCATATCCTTTGCAAAATGACTGCTTGAAGTCTGGGACCATCGACACCAGGTCCTGAGTATCTTCTCTGCTGATGCTCTGTCCGGGCTGTACCATCTTCAACTCCTGCTTTGGGGCTAGTTGCCTTACGTTTTCCCTTTAAAAAGGCCCTGATAAGAGTATAAAAACTTTAATTGAACTTTAATTGCGTGCAAGGTATGAGAGGTGTAGTCATTTATCACCCCTTTCTGGCCAAATTAAGAAAATAAAAAATAAAAAATACAAATGGTGCATTCTTTGATGAGGTTGTTTAGGCCTATAAAGGGCCATGCCTTTCTGAATATAAAACGGCCAATAATTTAAAATTCAATTTGGTACCTTCTGATTTAAGAAGCAAGCTCCTAAATTCCAGATTGTATTCTCCTTATTTTTCTAGTGGGCACTGTAATTGAAACATTTTTGAACACCTCCACATAACAGACTTTCAAAGTGAGAGGCCACATAACATGTACGACTGGCGATGCTGTTTACATTTTAAAGTGTTAAATGTTTCAAGTTCTGACTTAGTTTAGATAGTTGAGACAAAGAGACAGTTAACAACAGAGTGTAGCAGAAAGAACAAGTGCTATTAGAAGACAAAATATCAACTCCCCCATAGCTTTCTGGAATACAAACATTCTATTTCTACTTTTTACCTAAGTTTTTAGGAATAGAAAAGATATAATGTTCTATAAAAGGGGGCATTGTGGTGTTTACATTACTTCTAAGTGAGTCCTTTTGGATTTAGAAGCTCAATCAGGGGTATGAATAAGGATTGTAAACCTTCAAATTGAACTTACTTTTTACCTTAATATTTAATTCATTTTAATATTTATAATGGGCATATTCAATGAGTATGTATGCTTCTTCAAAAAATGCAAACAAATAATTATTCGTATTGTTTCATCAACTAATTCTCTTGTTTTTATATTATGTTTTTATGTCTACAAATCATGTTTTATGCTGGCTATTTAGTTTTTGAGGGTGCATTGACTGATGGTATGCAGAAGTTCCAGAAAACGTACAGGGTATTATAAATTGCTGTTGTGTTCACTGATGGAGTGTTTATGTTAAAATTAATGTTTTGAATTAGAATAGTGCATGTGTACCATTGCTGAAATATCAATGTGAAAACAAAGATTTAATCATGTAAAGACAAATGATCACTGATCTTTGGAGTGTCCCCTATTGTAATTATTTCACACATTTATGTATGTATGTGTCAAACTTTAATTCATTCGAAAAAAAAGGCAATGCACTTCACCTAAAAGTTTGGTACTGTGAATGCTTTCTCTGAAACCACACCATGTAGGAGGTGGTCTGATATTTAATACACTAATAAAACTGTGGTTTGTTTGCATCTCGTAAGAATGCACTCCATCTACAGGAAGAAAATCACGTGGTGGAAAATCTCATGTGGCAGCAATACTCTGTAATCAATTCAATGAGTAGAAAGGGTTATTGAAGTTTGGATATTCCACAATTAATCTTAATATTAATATTTTTATATATATTCCAAAATCTGTACTATGGAGACTAAACATTGTGAATTTATCATGCTAGAGATTTGCTGCTGAAATTGAAATATTTCACACAAAAAATAAATTACTATAGCCTGACCCAGCAGACAAAAGCCATAGTCTCAGTCACTTCATAGAAACTGTTCTTGTTCTTCCACTTCCGCTGCTTCCGCATGTCCATATGGCAAATAAAGTACTTGTGATAGAGATTCAGTGGCAGACTAATCCGGGAAAGTTTGTTTGGGTTTTTTTCTTAATCCCGCCATAATGTCTTTGATTGAATTTCCAAACTATTGCCAATTGATTGTATCTAAGCCAAATGCAACTGAAAAGAATATGCTGAACAGCAGAATTCAAATCTGTCATTATTTGTCCCAGTGCTTGCAAACAATGCATATGTATTATGAATGTGCCCATTCTATGCCATCTTGCCCTTAAATCGTATGACCATTTACATGGTATAACTGACCCATGAAAGTAATGGGATCTATTTCAGGGAAAGAGCAAATTTGTGATGAATACAGGAGGACTTGTGCAGAATCCTGCAGTCATTGATGTATGAAACTGGTTGTCCTCTCCTCACACAACACCAAGTACAGGCCTGGGTTATAATGTGTTTGCACATCTGAGGCCGTGCATGCACATTTGTGTGTTTTTGCGAATGTCTGTGTATGTGTGTGTGTGTGTGTGTGTGTGTGAGAGTATGTGCACGTGTTTTCGTGTGTGCATTCACATTTATTTTGTGAGTCTATGGGATTGAGTGTGCTCGCATGTGGATGTGGATATAATTTTGTCTGTTGGATCCGGGTCCGTTGGGACAGTATAATCTTGACAAATGTGCACATGGCTGCTGCTATATTGCATGCCACCATTTCAAAATTAATTATGTGGAAAGCTGCTCATGGGAAGAAAACAAGGTTGTGAGCTTCTGTGGGTTCTAAGATGTAACCTGCCCTAGGTAGCACAGAGAGCAGTCGTTTCTGGTCATCACACGCACATTCTCTTATTCGTGCACGACCTGACAACCTCACTGGTAACTCCTTGTATAATTTTGCATAGCATGACATCCGGGAAAATCTTTACTAATCCAGATCCAGTAATCTAATCCAATGTGCTGGGGTATCGAGCCAAAAAAAGAAAAATAAATAGGTGTCACTGTCCAAATACTTACAGACTGCACCGTAGATTTATATGATCTGAATACCATAAACAGGTATACACAAACGCATGTGTGCCTGAAAATAGCCTGTACACACAAACTTAATGTTTTTAACATTTTCACATCAGTCCCCAAGAACAGACGACAGGTGACAACTGGTCTGCCTGGTATGCAATGCCAGTAGTTCTGAAATAGATGTATTACACAGCTGTCTAACTTGATACTGTCAGCAAAGACCTTTTAATGCTTGAGCAAATAGAGAGCAGGTAGCATTGTGCTGCCACTTTGAGGCCTTTGCTGCATGACGCAGCTGGTTAATTCCTCTCCCACCCCCCAATTCTGTTTTTTATTTCTTAAAGCTTAAAACCATGGTGAACAGAAACATCAATATATTCTAGTGAAAAGGGACCGAAAGAGTGTTTCTAAAATCAGCTTCGCAACGGCAAAATGCTTTACAATGCTATGGAGTCTGTGAAAGGAGGCTCAGGGAAGCAAAAAACACAATGCAGCCTTTATCTCCCTCCCGTCTCACGCTCTTCATTAAATATTAAAAAGCGGCCTAGCCTAGCCCAAGTTTATTTTTAGAGGAAAGCATTTGATGCAGCCATTTCATCTTCCGAGGTGGAGCAGCATTAATGCGTGCCTGCATCTGACAGCCTTTAGAGGAAACGGCTTATTACCAAGCCTGCCCTCGGAATGCAACTCTGTGGTTCGTTCTGGCATACTGGGAAAAAAAGCTACCAGGTGCGAACGTTAATCATTGATTTGTGATGTTCGAACTTCCCCCCCCCCCCCCCCCCCCCCCCCCAGTGTAGAGTTTTTCAATAAATGTGCTGTGATTTGAATTCTTTGTCAGTGAAAAAGAGTCTATAGTTTAAGGTCTGAGAAAATCCAGTGAAGCCTGTATTTCTAAAGATATTCACATTTACTATTGTATTACCTTAGTCACAGTTCAACATCTCCATAATGTGTTGGGGAAAAATGTTTTACAATATGTTGGGTACTTTGGAATAAGAATTTATCAAAGTATTTAATGAGTTAACTGTTCAATAAGGGAAACGCCAAACACAGCTACAGGCACACTAGACAGAGCAGTATAGTAGGTAAAAGCCTTTAATATGGTACAGATACATCAAAGATACAAATTAGAGATAAAGGGACAGCAACTAGTTTTGACCACACAAGGCCTCACCAATGTATAGTATGTTTAAACCCATGGGAGTGTCTGACTGATTATTATCTGATGCAGGCTATGCACAATCACAGCACTGAACTGCAATGAGTTCATACCCTCTCACTCTGCCCTAATGAAGACTCTGATATACCCAGACAGTGCACATATATTTAGACGATATTCTGCCATATCTGCCATATAAAACATAAGACCAAAAACCAAGTAGAACGATCTGTTACTGTAGCTTAGAAAAAATGTTTTTGTCCAGATTTTAATTTTTATTTCACTTCGAAATTCCTTGAGAACATGGTCTCTTTTTGAATAAGAGCGTCATCACTAATTCTAGGAGTGATATATTTGAAATGATGCTCAATTAAAATTTTTAGGCATTGATTTAATCAACATCTGTCTACAGCTTTAATTAACAATTACATACAAGCATGAGTAATGTTCTTTGAACAGTTTGTGAAGTTTTCAATATTAGCAAAAATAATTAAATCTGCATTGAGGAAAAATATTATTAATTGACTCAGAATCACAGTTTAGGACCAAAGGCATTGCAATTAGTGAGCAACTTGTGCAAGGCGCATAGTTGTATGCAACAATATTAAAAGTGTGACAGTAACCACAGATAATTACTAACACTCTAAGGATCAGTACCAGTGGCACAGAAAGTGCTGGAATAAACTATAATATTTTCATCAGCACTAACAATTGGTGTCTTTCACAACAGTTATGGTATCACACCATACTGCACTTGCAATCAAGTAACCCTTTCTGTGGGATAACTGCAGTTTTAATTAAGTTTCAGCAATATTATCTTGGCATTAAAATGATCCGGGTGCCTATGTGTTATGGTGGAAAGAAGGTCACTCAGCTGAAATGAAAATGATCACCGCAAGGCGAGAGGTTTCCCACTCAATTACCGCACATCCCGGCAGGAGACTGAATTTACACAGAACCCATTGTTCATGTTTGCAAGAGGGACAAAATGGCCACACTTATCTCTGACTATGACAACCAAATATCTGCCCCTCTGATTCTGTAATTAATGGAGCAACAATGCGGCCCTTCATGTTGTTACTCTCTCAAAGGAGGGCTGGCTAAGCCTCTCTGAACAGATAGAAAGCCTCAGAGAGCTGACAGCAGTAAATGGAGCCATCCACCCGCAATACACACAAGGTCTGAATGTCACGGCCATGTGGCATAGCACCATTGTGTTCAGCTCATTGTTTCAGCTACCGCGTCTCCCACAGTCTGAATGGTGGGAAGAGTATGGAGTTTTCTTTTCATTTCTTTTCCTTTTACAAGCTGAGAACGGGCATTTTGCCATTCGGCATTTCGGTCAAGACTGCAAATGTTGAAATTTTGAACATCTTGGCTTCACTGCTTAGGACCTGCTCAGGACAGTTTTTAACAATGTCCTCACATGAGGAGAAATTACTAAAAAAAATGTATCAGGACCAGAGGGGATTTGTGAGAAAGCAATAACCAATTTTTGGTGCACCAACAGTTTGCACCTTGTAGCAGGCCCTTGTAGCAACATGACAGGAATGATACTTGAAAACTCCCCTTGCAACCAAACGCCCAGCTGCTACGGCCTAGTGAGTGAAGGGCTTAGCATAACGAGTTGGTAATAGGAAAAAAAAAGACATATTGGGGCATGACTGAACAAAATTTAGCTCCTATAGATAGCCCCAAACGAAGAGCCCTATCACATGTGGGTAGGAGAGATAAGCGATTTAAAGACGCGTGAATCGGGTAATCCCGTTAATTTGCATCTTTCACCTGCACTTGACTCGGTGAGTGTGAGAAAAAGGTCAAGGAGTTCCAAATGAGCATGTGCGGGCATATGGCAAGGAGAGGACTTGGGGAAATAAGGTTTGCTTATAGCTTTGAGCCACAGCGTTATCATCATTGGCTATTCGTGCCACTGCCAAAGGGCCAAATAAAAACCAAGGTTTACAGTAACATTATAAACACACTGAGCACTAATGTCTCCTTCAAAATAAGATATAAACCACAACATGCTGTGCATATACAAGAATATATGGCATACCTGGATGGTGAGGCCTGGGGCCATTAACAACCCTCAACTGAATTAGCCACTTAGCCAAATATAGTTCTTCTGGTAATGGTCGATGGCACTAGAGTTCACATTCTACAGAGTCGTCTTTCAGCTATCTAAAACATGAGAAAAGAGAAAAGACATTTAAAAATGAAAAGCTTACACATGAACTATTGGGAGGAGGATGCAATATTACTAGCTTCTACTACCTTCTAGCTAGCTGCAAGGCACGCATTGTATCACTATTCATTTTTTATTCATATTTAGCGTATTGCAGTATGAAAAGTAAATTTCGCTACCGGAGTTGTGAAGTGCTATACCAGCCAGTCAACTGTGTCATTCACTCTAATACACATAATTCTACATTACATTACATTTATTTGGCAGACACTTTTATCCAAAGCGACATACAAAAAGTGCACTTCATAGTTATGGACAACTACAAAACACTGGTTCAATAAGATACAATACTTATTTTGTACAGCTATTTCTAGCCAAGAACACAGTTCAGTTCACACTGTGAACACTATTCTGACCTAACCTCTGCAAAGCCAACTAGGCAGAAGAACAAGCTACAGTATTAGGACAAATACAAATTATAAAAAGGGCTGGGATGGGGGAACATGTAACGAGTGTCATGAAGGGGGTGGGGTGGATTTAGAATGAAATATACAGAGTGGTGGTAGTTAGTCCAGGTATAGTCTGAAGAGATGAGTAGTGAGATGGGTAGTGAGGGAGAGGTTCAAAGAGAGACAGGGAGTTTGTTCCACCACTGAGGAGCTAGGGTGGAGAAGCTCTGTAATCCCTTTGCTCGGGTGGGAGGGGGTACAAGGTGCCCTGCTGCTGCAGAGCGGAGTGGTCGAGCAGGCATATAGGATCGAATCATGTCCTGCAAGTAGATAGGGGCTGTCCTGTTGACTGCAGTGTAGGCAAGGGTCAGGGCTTTGAACCGAATCCTGGCAATGACCGGTAGCCAGTGGAGTGATCACAGCAGAGGAGTGACGTGGGAGAATTTGGGAAGGTTGTAGATGAGTCGGGCACTGTACTGCATCCCTGACCTAAAATGCTTGGAATGTGTTGCAACAAAGATATTCACTGGACAAAGATGCTTTTTATTGGCATGTATATACACTCACCGGCCACTTCATTAGGTGACAGGAGTGGCACCCAGTGTGGTCTTCTGCTGCTGTAGCCCATCTGCTTCAAGGTTTGATGTGGTGTGCATTCTGACCTCTGCCATCAACAAGGCATTTTCGCCCAGAGAACTGTCGCTCACTGGATATTTTCTCTTTTTCGGACCATTCTCAGTAAACCCTAGAGATGGTTGTGTGTGAAAATCCCAGTAGATCAGCAGTTTCTGAAATACTCAAACCAGCCGGTCTGGCACCAACAACCATGCCATGTTCAAAGTAACTTAAATCACCTTTCTTCCCCATTCTGATGCTTGGTTTGAACTTCAGCAGATCGTCTTGACCATGTCTACATGCCTAAATGCATCTAGTTGTTGCCACGTGATTGGCTGATTAGATATTTGCGTTAACGGGTGCAGTTTGCAGTTGAACAGGTGGACCTAATGAAGTGGCCGGTGAGTGTATATATATATATATATATATGAAGTGAGTGTACAGCATCATCACTCTGAATGGAATGCTGTGTGTGAATATTATTGACACACGCACATACACATAGTCTTAAAGGACCTTTTGAAAAAATATCACCGCAAAGCACCCAAGGGCGGGATTTTATTTGTGTGTGCCAGTCAGTACTTCTGTACCAGTCAGAAATCAGCCAAATAATAAATGAAATATAATAATGTTTTACTGTTGATGAACAAAGGCAAAGCTGAAGAAATAGACTGTGAGCCAATGTACAAAAATAAATTAGAGTCAGTTGATGAATGTAAGTTTGCGCTCATAAATCACAGAGTATGAATACTTGGACAATGGAACTGCTTTGAAAATAGCCACTTCCATCAATATTAAATAGAAGCCTAAACAATGCTGATTTATGTTCACTACAGTAACAAGGTCTCATGCTGGTAACACCTACAGTATGTTGCTGAAAAACGAAAAGAGTAAAAATGTAAGAATACTGTGACCAACAAAAAATGTTCACTGAATCTGATTGTAAGAGCAACATAGAAATACTAATACTAAATTTAAAACCAAGGTAGGCTACACTTAGTGAAATGGCTTGGATTCAATTATGTGCGCTTCACTTTGCTGAACATCATACTGTTTGTATGAAGAAAAATATAACACTAGAATTTAATTAAAAGTCTATGACAAATGTGGTTGAATTCAGGCCAATGTTCAATCACAGTTTGAGATAGCAGTGTTTCCACAGAAATATCAGCCACGTACGTTGTACTGAATTATACAGCTTAAACTAGGTTCAGTTTTGTGAAAAGAAGGGAGTTGAATGCACAGCCAGCTTGAATGGCACATAATAGTAGAGCCTTATTCATTGTTGAGGCACAGATGTGCAATAAATCCCTGAACCATTAATGCCCATTGATCTTTGCAGGGCTTACATTGGCTCCTTTCCCATGGGTGATATGAGGATATGCTTTGAAGACCCCACTAATATACCATCAGCCAATACACAAAAGGAGATCTATCAAAGCATACCCTCACAGGCCCGGAGTCAATCAACATTGTTCCTTAACTTGGACTCACGATTATGGTCACTGTCTTCACTAAACTAGTCTGCCAAGTGTAGTGATCACAGCCAAAATTAAGGACAATGATAGATGAGATCCTATGGCTCCGTCTGAAACCGTGACATAATATACATGTTAGCCTGCAGAACTTTCACTGAAACAGTTAATCAGTTGCTGTTAGCATTCTATTAAACATAAAACAACGCAAGACTAAGGTCTCAATTCAATCAACATGTGTCCTTAACTTTGACTTGAAAATGCAATGGAAATCTGTATACAATGTTGATCTGAACTTGAAAGACAAATTATTTTTTTTAATCCTCATAGATTTGGTACATTCCGTGATCATAAACCACACTGAATTTGTAAAGGACTACAATGAACCTTTTGACTGTCATACAATGTTTGAATCTAGGCCTAATAAAGTTTATGATTATATTCCGTATATACTGTATGCAATAACTTATGTGCAATAATGGGCTGATGCCCTGTGGTGAAAACACAGATAACACTACTTAGACAGCCATACAAGTGTATTCCTGTTGGAACTTGCTGGAAGAGTCTTTGTTTGTGTTTGTTTTTGGCAAGAGAGCTTAATAAACCATGCCAAAATTGCCAGCTTATTGGGATCATTGTGGAAGCCAGATTTTAAACCAAGTTACCCAATGTCCCATTATTGGGACATAGCTCTGATATAGAAAAGCTTTCTGTTTGTTAATGACCAACAGCAGTTTGATCTTATTTCATTGTCCTCAGCAAATGCTTGAGACATCTTAACTTTTTTTTTCATCATTAGTTTTTATCTAAAGTCCCCATGGTCCCCAAGTCGTTATCCAAGATCTGTTCCAAAAATGAAGATCACAAAGCATTTTATTAAGGAGATAGTTAAGGCAAATGATGCCTTCAGCTTCTCTTAATTTCAGGAACTTTGATCCCTATTAGTGAAGCAGAGCGTGGGGTACTGGGTATGGAAGATTTTCACTTTATTATTTCATTTTCCAACTGGCTATCAACCGCTGCATTTCTATTTTGTCATTTTATTTTCCCACCAAACAATATTTTCTGAGTTTGTTTTTCTTTCTGGCTGAATTCAACTTTCATAAACAATAACAAAAGCTATTCTCCCAAGCAGAACAAAGAACATCCTTCAAAAAATAGAAACATGACTGAAATCATGTACTGGGAGTGATATTTTATCTCTTCACATTCTTTGTCTTTACTGCCTCTGCTCCACAGAAGTGAGCTTAACCCTTGCGAAAGTAAAGAGTTTTTTTTTTTTTTTTTGCAACCTGCAAAAGTGACTGCACTCAAAGTAAGATTTGCCAGCCTGCAAACTGGAATTTTACCTATGGTATGAAATATATCATGATGCATTATTGCAATGTGATAAATGTCACAATATTGCTCATAATGATTCTGTACTTCATCATACAACTATTTGCATGTCAACAAGAATTTACTTTTGTAGATGGGGTGGCCTTAAATTGGCTGTAAGGTCATCCTAGGGTAGGCTTGTTCCCATGTCATTGCACATGGATGGCTCCTGGGCCAACTGGGTACCTGCAGTCTGGCAGCACCAGCTGTGCATGAAGTATACTCCTCCTGTTGGATGTTTTTAGATTATGTCATACAAGAGGAGGACAATATGCCATGATATGGCTAGCTTCTTCATGGCTCATGCAATATTATGTTGTTACCAATGTTACAGTGTTTTAACTGACCAGCGCACTCCTCTTTCTGTCTCACTCCCATCCCCACACATAAAAGGAAATTCCCTAGTCCATCAAGACACACTGGAGTCCTCATAGAGACACAAATTAATTTGTATCACCTCATCACCAATTTTCTCGCCTCCCTCAGAAAGTACCAGGACACAAATAAAATAGATAAGGAAGGCCCAGAACAGCTGCACCACAGTAGTACGATAGCCATTTAAACTAAATGCCCTAAACTTGTGTTAAAATAAGAGCAACATTTTGCATTGAAATATCAATTGAACATTTCCATGTAACTAATAGTTGTCAAGGCTTCACTAATTGATGTAGATTTAAATACTGTGAAGACCTTAAAATAGCTTTTATAAACATCATCTCTCTTGTCTCAGGCAGGAGTATATAACTTTTTTGCTGTTCAAATTAATATATTTCCTAACACATTCATGATTGGTCTCCTTATAGAGGTCCTCCATGGTGTATTCCTATCCCTCACCTAATACACACTGGGATAGGCTCCAAATCCCCCTACGACCCTAACCTGCTTTGTTCATTCAACATCCAACTCTTTGCGAATGAGATGAGCAAGGTGTTTGACTAATCAGGGAGCAGAACTGATTTGGGACATAGGCTCCTTTCTCTTCGCCAAGGTTCATGTAGTGTGGTAGACTTATTGATTTTTTTTATTGGAATGAAAAGGCTCTCATTATGTTTTTTGTTAAAGGACTGTTAGTGTGTCTCAAGGATGAGCTGGCTGCTCGAGACCTTCCCTAGACTTTAGTTCACGCTTGCCATTCACACTGACCGCAGGAATTAAGAGCCCAATCTGGAGAAAGACAGATTTTCCAGTCTTGTCAGTTTTAGCTCCCGAATTGCCCCCGCACATCCGAAACCACACAACCTACCTCTAGGGCCTCTTCGAATGATGCGCATACTGCTCCATCTCCCAGTACCCAGACTAGTTCTCCTGAGGAACCCAGGCAGCTTGGTTGGGCTAGGCTGTCGCACCAGGAGAGGGAGATGTGCATCTGAGACAAGCTTTGCTTCTGGCCAGCATCATCACTCCCGCTTAACCTGCCCAGAACTGTTGGGAAACAAGCAGACTCATTGGTACAAGGGAGGATGCCAGTGAGTTTGTCAGTTGCTCCCTGAGTTTCAGTTTTGTACACTCTGCTGCCAACCACCTGTCTGTTTTTCCCTCTTTGTATAAGATCTCTGGTTCTCTGGTGGGTGCACTCCTCCGCTTACTGGTCACCCCAAAGTCCAACGCACCCTGAAGTTTGTGAGAAGGAAGTTTTGATGGCCCTCCATCAAACAGGATGTGCACTCTTCTGTCACTGCTTGTACCACTTGTGTACAGAAAAAGGGAAGACCTAAAACAAAGTCCAAAGTTCATGCTCTGCTGCTGCAAAACCAGGAAGAGAGCGAGGGTATCATTTCTGAGGTCATCTGCTGGGTATCAGGTGCAAGCCAGCCACCATTGGCATGCTCCTCCCCTGTGGTATGCCCGTGAGAATGTCTTGCTATCCACTCGGCAACATCCCTCTATGTGTGGAGTCACAGAAACTGGCATCATGTTTCATTGATCCCTATAAGATCCTTTGCTGCATCAAGCTAGTCACCAATCATCTCCAGGTTCCCCCTACCATGCGCATCAACCCTATATTTAATGTTTCCCAGCTCATTCCAGTTACCAGTCCTTTGGTCCCTGTCCTGCCACCCTCTCCTCCATCCAGGAATGTGGCAGTATATCATTTGCTGCTGCCGAGTTGGATACTATGTCCAGTACCTACTGGATATGGAGGGATTCGGTCCCGAAGAGATCTCCTGGGTCCGGTCCCGGGATATTCTGGATCTCAGCCTCATTCAAGAACGCCACTTGCACAAGCAATGTAAGAGAACGTCAGGAGCCCGTCCTAGTGCGATGAGGTCCTGTCACAGTTTCGCCTTCTCGCCAGCAGACACTGCCCTCTCCATGTTCCACATTCTGTGTTTCACATTCTCAATGTGCATGTCTGTTCATTCGGTTATTGTTATCACCTGCATTCCTGTGTATTTAAGTCCCTTGTTCAGCCTTAGGCTCTGCTCAGTCTTTGTGCTTTCTTTAGCACTGTTTGCCAGCCTCTTGTATATTTCTAGTACTCTAGTACTCAAGTTTCCAGTGTTTTCCCCGTATGCTCTCCAGGTTGTTATTTTCCCCATTACCTTGCATTTCTTGTGTGGCACTCCTGTTTGTTGTTTTGCACATTCTACTAGTAAAATCTTTTAAATTTTGTACCTGCCTGAGTCTCCTGTGTTTTGCTCTGCATTTGGGTCCACCTGCCTAAGCCTCTCCTTGTGGCAGTAGTGGTCTATAAGCCTTCAAGTACAGTAAGCCAGATACAATTTGAATATCTTCGGGCAGCATACTAAATAGTATGATTAATCTTACATAGTACATCCAAGTCCATTCTAGCTCTGACACAGCAGCGACGACACTAGGGGTAGAAATGCCAAACGTCTCTTTAGCACAAGTGCAAAACAAAAGGCACTGATTGCATTTGCACATACACAAATGCATTACTGATGTCTTCAGCATTAGAAAATTGCATTTGGAAGCATTCACAGCCAAATTTAAAAAAGAAAAAAAAGAAACACACACAATCTTTTGGCTACCACTGACCTCCTTCAGCTTCAGTGTATACATAAAAAAAACCTGATTGCTAATGTCAGTGCTGTCGGGAAGATTCTTGCATCCATTTCTGCAATCATATTATCGGGTAGATGATAAAAATGCTAATGGTTTGGGTTTGAAGAGCCACTATTAAAAGAATAATTCAGCATGCTAAGTCCATTCCATAAATTTTGACTTATTTTATTGTGGTAGTAATCTAACATTATGATTCTTAATTTATTTTCATTTTTCCATTCAAAATATTATGAACAAGCATGCCATACATTCATAAGAAGCTTTTATTTTATGTTTAGTTTGCAGCAGCAGTTAGAAAATAAAAAAATACTTATAAATTTGTGTGCATGGTACCAGATTCATGAAAAAATATGTACCTTTTCTAAACTCTGCCATGCCTGGAAAGAATATGTTGCAATGTAATATAACTCCCATCAAATATTTCACCAACATCCTGTATACGTCATGACTTTGCAATAAACTGTCAAAGTCTGAGGTATGAGGAAATACAGAAATAGTCCTCTGTCTTTGAAGATCAAGTTTAAAAGGCAAGATCATCGTGTTGCTAAATTGCTCCATTAACAGAAAGCAGGTACCTGCACAAGTCTAGGCAATTGATTGTGAAATTGTAAAGATAATGGCTAGTAGCAAAGAGCATGAATCCAGATGTACGTGACAAGCAGGGCATTATATGGGGTGCTCTGAGTATTTGTATTACCTCCAGCTACAACTGTAAACTGAGGCTTTGTGAGCTCCAAAATGGATGGAGCTGTAATGTGTTGGCAGTGACTTGCAGATTTAAAAAAAAACAAAAAAAAAACATGCTGCTTTGCTATGCTGTTTTTCACCGCACTGGATAAAAAAGCCTTTTGATGCTTTGAATTGTTTCATTGAGAGAAAGCATCTGGTACCTTCACACATTATGGGTTTCATGAAGTTCATGAAATTCATAAAGTTTGATTTTATTTATGTGGAAATGCTTCAATAAAAAACACACAATTATGCATCTTGTATCTGATACAAGACAACCAGCATTCATATTTATTTGCCATATATGACATCATACCTACAGCTGCACAGTAGCTCTGTGCTTTGCAGCACAGCTGGCCTGCTGTGAAATTAGAGTCATTGTGACACTGGTGTTACAGGTCTTCAACCCTGGAGAATGTCACAGGTCCCCTATACCATAAAACATTCAATAAAACCGCAGTCATACAGCACACCTTATGGGAAAATGGTATTCTAAGTCAAAACACATCAAATTAAAAAACATGAATTAATTCATTCATTAATAGACAAAAATAGAGATAAATACAATTATAGAAATAAAATATTGTGAATAATTCTAATTCATTCAAAATCCTTGTTTATGTGGCTAATTTCAAGCCATATTTATATTTTACTATTTTAGCCTTGGTCTATAGTACTTCAAACATTACTTTTTAATACTTTACATAGTACATTCCTAAAGCTTTCCAGAAACATAGGCAATGCCATCAGTACAATGTAACTTTATTAAAGCACTGATAAACCATAGTGAAGTTGTTTACCTTGACAATATTTTAAATAGCATGTAAAATGCCACACTCCACCAGAACTACAGTTTCTAAATTATTCATAAGGACGTGTGAATTAATGAACTATTCCTACTTTTGAAAGCATTAGGAATATATAATTTATGTCAACTGCAACCAATTTGTTCCGTGATATAAACGGATATTTCTGTTCTTGGAAATATAAACACAAAATGAGTGAATTAATGATAAATGTAAAAATGATAAACGTTTGTTGTCAGTAAAGTGAAGGAGGCTAGATACATTCAAGGTGGTAGAAGAACATATCTATTATTTTCTCCTCAGATACCCCTCTCAGTTTACTGCCAAGAGATAATTATGCATCCTTTCCACAAGGCAGACCATAATATTTTCTATAGCCATCCAAGGCCCAGCTCCGAAATTATTAGCCTAGACTGTATTGTTTTCTTCCATTCAATTTATTATTTATTTTCCATTTTTTATATTCTATTTTTTTCAGATTATTAAAATAAAAAGGTAAGGAGAGAGTGGGGAAAGGTGGATTAATCATTTACCTCCCATGAACTTCTCATGTGACCATCAACCCTACCAAAAAATAAATGTAATTGTATCAGGCTAAATTTCCATGTTATATTCCCCCGCACATGCACACACATAGGTGAACTTTACTTGCAGGAATGGAAACGGGCATGCGCAGACGGAGGGGCAGTCGGTGATCCGTGCCTTTGAACGCCATTGTTCACCGAAAATTGCCTTCCGCGCCGCCCGCTGTGGAGGACTTCAGGGGTGAAGCCAAAAAAGAGGCTCCTTGTTGAACAGCTCAGCTGGAGGAAAGTCCTGCAGACTCATTTCGCCATTGATTAATAGCCTACCCTGCACTCCCTTGGCCTGGCATGATTAGAATGAGAACTCTGCTTTACCGGGAACAGTTTGCAGGACTGACTCAGGACTTAATCTAACTCTTCCACAAAGCCTGCAGACATGTTCTTGTGACCTTCTGCAGTTTGCTGGAGGCACCATTGATTGACCATTGTAATTCCCTCTGCAGCGTGTACAGGTATATCACCTTACAGACCTCTGGCAGGCGTTCTCACAAGGGTCATGTTATAGGGCCAGCCGATTTCACATTGCATGTCTTGTAGTCTTACCCTGCACTATTTTAGAAAATAAAAGTGGTGAGATACAAAGATGCACACCTACAAAGTGCCCTCAAAAAGTATTTACACACTTGATAAAGATGAGTAAAGACAACTATGCATAGTAAATATTGCAGATAATGAGCAACAATGTATATATGACCAAATGTATCTGGACACCCCTTGGTGTAGGTGTAGGTGTAGTTACAGTGAAGGCAAATCTTAATGCCACAGCATACAGTCACATTTTAGATAATTCTGTGCTTCCCCAACAATTGAGCAAGACAACGCCCCAGTGAGGTCAATATAGAAATGGTTTTGTTGAGAATGGTGTGGAAGAACTTGACCGGCCTGCACAGAGCCCTGACCTCAACTCCATCTAACACCTTGGGGGTCAGTTTGAAAGCCAACTGTAAACCAGGCCTAATGGCCTAATCAGTAACCAACCTCACTATTGATCTTTAGGCTGAATGGAAACAAATCCCTGCAGTAAAGCTCCAACATCTAGTATGGAGGTTGTTTTAGCAGAAAAGAATGCACCAACTCCATATTAATTCCAATTGGATGAGATGTTAGATGGCAGGTGTCCACATACTTTTGGTCACAAACACACACACACACACACACACACACACATTATGTAGTAAGCTTCATAATGTTTGGGGCAAAGACACTTTTTTTTTTTTTGGCTCTGTACTCCAGAAATTCTTGTGTAATGAAATAATGCACATGTTGTTAAAGTGCACATTCTCAGCTTGTATTAAAGGGTATTTTTGGTTTCACCATATAGAAACGACAGCACTTTTTATATGTAGTCCCCCCCTCCCCATGTCAGGACACCATAATGTTTGGGAAAAATGGCTTCACAGGTGTATCTGGTTATTCAGGTGTGTTCAATTGCATGACAGCTTTCAGTATCACATCTTCATTATAAACGTTTGATTGCCTTTGGTGTCTATTATTGGCATTTGTCAATGATGACCAGGGTTGTGCCAATTAAAACCAAGGAAGCCATTATGAGGCTGAGAAATATGAAAAACAATATAAGACTGCAGAAGGAAAAAAGTCTGGATCATGGATGCAAAATAAGCCCTTTAATGGTGCAAAATGAAACTGAAGTATTTCAGCACTACTTCTAAATGACTCTAATGAAGATGCAGTAGTGTCGAAACGCATCAGTTTTATTTTGTACCATTAAAGGGCTTATTTAGCATCCGTGTGCTCAAATTGAATTAGAAATCAAATTTGTTCAAATGCGCCTTAAAATAACTTGAATCATGCATGATAGTAGCCCACACATTACTTTCAAGAACAAATGAATGAAAGAATAAATAAATAAAAGCATTGATGCTCAGATAATTATCTGTTCAGGGTTCATTATTTGTGTGGGTCCAAATAAGATCATGTCTTCAGCAAATGCTTTCCACATTTCACTTTTTGGCTCTGAAAAACACCTTGGTTGCTTAAGCAGTATGTTTGTAGTCATTGTCCAGCTGTCAGGTGAAGCATTGTCCAGTGAGTTTTGAAGCATTTAGTTAGATCTGAGTAGACGGTTCTGTAGAATTCAGAATTAAATGCACATGAGATCACATGTCAAGTGTGAATTCTCAGCTTTTATTCAGGCATATTATAATTCAGTTTAATTCACCATGTAGAAATCATATCACTTTTTATATTTATATCCTCTTCAGGATCTGTCAGTGACTTCTGTCCACAGAAGACTTTACAAACAGAACTAGAGTGGCCAAGATTGACTTGTATCAAAGTGATAGCAAGAGCAAAGTACGGAGGCCAAATGGAACTGCCCCAAATCCAAAGCAGCCCCGCTCATCTGTGAAACATGGTGGTCAGGGTGTAATGATTTGGGCTGCCACTAGTACTGTCTCACTTGTAATCATTGATGTAACTGCTGAAAACAGCAGCAGCATGAATAATAAAGTGTAGAGACACATCTTATTTACTGAAGTTCATGCAAATGTTTCCAAACTCATTGGATGCTACTTCATCCTACAGCAAGACAATAAACCCAAACATACTGCTATGGCAACAAAGGAGTTTAAACGTCAAAAATTGGAAAATTATTGACTGGCCAAGTCATTCACCCGATCTCAATCCATTTGTTTCATATGCTGAATTGAAAACTTAAGGCAATTAGCCTCTGAACCAAGCAGGAGCTGAAGATGACTACAGTACAGACCTGGCAGGGTATCACCAGAGAAGATACACAGCACCGGGTGATGTCTTTGGGTCACAGACTTCAAGCAGCCATTGCATGCATAGGATATGAAACAAAGTACTAAACATGACAATTTTCATTTACATAACATTAAGATGTCCAAAACATTATAGTGCCTGAAATGGTGGAAGGCTGTGTATAAAAAGTACAGTAATTTTTACATGGTGTAATCAAAGTGCATAAAACCACATAATTTGATTATAACCACATTTGATCCAAATCGTTTGATTATAAATGTAAAATTGAGTAAAAAGGCAAATCACAAAAACAAAAAAAAAAAAACGTTTGACCCAACAAGGTATTAAATTATTAAATTTTAGTCTAAGATGCCATCTTTAAACCTTCTTACAATCATCACCCTCTGAATTTCCTTCTCAGGGCCACAGCTATTCATTTTCAGGCCCAGGAGAAAATATATTTTCCCCCCCCAAACATATTTTGTACCACATTAAAAATAGTTACACCTCAGATCCTGGCTGCCCCTCGGGCCTGGGTCTGGGACAAAGTGCCCCAGTTGTCCCCACCTATCTGTGGCCATGTTCCTCCCTATATTGATCAAAGGCCAGAGGTTTCATACCCATGCTCTCACATGTTTACCTGTGCTCCAACCTTTAAAGGCAACTGCTGCAGTGATGGCATGCCCATTTCCAGAGGGAATCACTTAATTTTCTATTAGAGAATCATGCCTTGGCACTTCTGGGAGTGACACTGGTGGCCAAGCATTTGGAAGACATTTCTTTTCAAGGCTCCTGCCACAGTTACCTGCAAAAATGATGATATTTTTATTTGTAGTATAAACTGCAAATATTATCCTTTGTCTGATTTGCAGCCAATATTTGAGCTGATTTTTACTTTCTATGAATAAAAATGTAATAGATTTTTACTTCTACATTCACGTTTCTTCTTTATTCTTATTAAGAAATATAAGGTTTTATTTTCCTTTGCATACATCTGTGTGCAGGGCATTTATGTAACCCAGAGTAGCACTGCTGAGAAGATCAATCTACATCATAACTCTTCATAACTGTGTGCATTTCTATGTGTGTGTGTGTGTGTGTGTGTGTGTGTTCGTGTGTCTAATACATTTGCAAGGGCTGCGATTATGTTGAGAAGCGTCACCTTCCCTGCAAAGTGTTTCTACATTAAAGCTCATCTCACAATAATTTGAAGCTTATTTCACCCATTTACACATTCACAATGTGGAGTGGGGGGAGATAAACACCTTTTCCAAGGTGGCTTGCAGCTTTATTATTTAAATGATCTATCTCCACGCTTGTTTCAAGGCACAAGCACTGTAAAATAACACAAACAGAATATCTGCCAAAAAAAGTATTATTCAACGACCCCTATAAAAAGGTTTATCTGAAAGTATGCACTTTGAATCCTTGTCTAGGTGTTCAAGTTAAGCATCACATAATGTGTAGCAGTAGCATATGTTGAACCGCTTTACTCAGTAAAACATTCAGAGTGAATTCAACACTAACAGAATTCAGTCAGAGCTGATTTAACACCAAACATTTATCAGATGCTCTCATGCAGAACAAGTCACATAACTTACACAGAGGCGTCACTAGGGGGGTGCGGGGGGTGCGGACCGCACCGGGTGACACCATCAGAGGGGGGTGACACCGAAATGACTGGCAATAAATTTTTTTGTGCTGTGTTTCCAACCGGGACACCAGGTGTCACCAACCCTAGTGACGCCACTGCTTACAATCTACAAAATATGTGATGTAGTCCATTTATAGGACTAGACATTTACTGAAGCAATTTAGGTTAAGTATGGTTCTCAAGAGTACAGCTTAAGTCTCACCTGGGAATCCAGTCTACAATCTAAGACTTATAAAACCCCTAACCAGTATGTTACACTGCTGCCTATGCATGAACCTAGATTGCAGGCATCAGAATCCAGTACTGGACAGCCATAGTGTCTGCTGGTGTATGATGCATTTCAGAAACAGTAATTCATTTAAGCTATTGATTTATGTATTTAAGAATGTAAATACCTTGTTCTCAAGGCTTTAACTGACTGCTGATTGAAAGGAAATCACAACTACAGACACTGCGGCCCTCCAGGACTTGAGTTTCACTGGCTGAAAATATAACAGAATGTTCTTCAATATATGTTTTACTTCCTAAAAAGGAGGGACACTGTATTTCAGATGTAATTGCAATTAATTAGCATTTCACTTCCTGATGAATTCCTATCCAATGCAATGCTCACAGTCAGGAGTCTCTAGAAGATACTAGTTAGAGGTCAACTTTGCCCTGAGGTATGGCTCCCTGTGGAATAATTGAGAGTATGTCCTTGTCAGCATGCAGGAGAAATCTATTCATCAAAGTAAATCCTGAATGCTCTTTTGTATTGGTGGTGTCCTGTAAGTCAGTGGTGAAGAGGCTGACACATAAAGTGCAGACGACTCTGTCTCATCATCTGTTCACACCCACAGAACTAGTAAAGCAGCATTTCAACTCTGATCTCGATATTCATGAACCGGGGAACAAACAAAATCTGTGCAGCGCCATGTCTGTAAGCATCTTGCCTGTTAGAATGACACGTATGCTCTTTTAAAATTTCTTTTTCATTAAAAAAAAAATTTCCATCTCCAATCCCACTTGATTTCCCGCCAAAACATGCAGTTTCACACCACAAGCCACACATGTGCAGAGCAGGGATGGACGAGACCCATTCATACGTGTGCGCAGAGAGAAAGCCACAGGTGCCCAGATGGCCAACAATAGTCGCTTGAGCAATGAATACTGCTGTCCCTACCGACTGAATCCCTCCCACATGTCCCTTGGGCAACACAAAGCCAATTGTATGCTGCCCTTGTGGGGCTACTGGCCATAGTTAGTGGTGGGACAGGTCAATTTCAAATTGAATGGAAATTTACAATGACATTATGTAGAAGGCAGCTATACTTAAGTTGTTCATTTTAAATCATTATATATGTTTGAAAGTTATGGAGCCAACCAGTCGCCAATTTTATCCCAATTTTTTGTGACAGTGGATACATATCTAATAGATTTGTTTATTTTGTTGGGATTTATTGAATTTTACCATGGGATGTCTTCAACATACATATTATTTTGCCTTGAAATAGGTCTGCCACATAGACAAGTGAATGTCAAGTATTATTGTTAGTGAAATAGTTGAAATCAGTGCTCAAGCGATTGATTGAGAAATAGCTTCTGATGCATCAGAATGTACTTTCTATGGAATCCGCTCATGAACACACACATATATCAGAAGATTTGAGTTATATAATGAGAATGACTTAACAGCAGACATTATTTGTGAATAAATGACAACTTATTGTTTTTAAATATCTTAGTAGAATGCCTACAAGGTTATTGCATTGATGGTGTGAGTAAAACTGCAAAGCAAAACTGTGGGCATTAAAAATACAGGAAAGGCAATTTTTACTGTTCTGTTATGTCAAACTAGCTATTCAGTAACAGGGTTAAGTATCATCGAGGCTGTGAATAAGCTTAACAAGTTGTGGGTTGTAGTGTTGTCAGTTGATATAGAAATGGAAGATTCATTCATTCTCTCTCCATGCATTCTTTTGTATTCTGCTTGCTGGGTTCTGAAGTATTTTGTTTGTGTTTTGGAGGTGGTCTAGAGGCCCAATGCTTAGCACGATACATCATTTGGTGTGCCAAGAGCAAGTTCAAGTTCACTTATATAGCACATTTCATACACAAGAACATCCAATGTGCTTTACACAAAATGCACACTTGCATATATACATATATAAAATAAAGTAAAAAAGAAAAGAGTGAAAATGCATAAAATATATTAATTGTCCCACCCATAATGTCATTTTACTGAAAGTTTGGCATGTTAACCACCCTGACGTGGATTAATTAAAATTAATGACTAAGTGAAAAAATATATATATATCCCAGATTGGGAATGCCCCACAGAGTGGTGCTAGTTAGTTAGTCTAGGTATAGTCTGAAGACCATGGCAGAAGATGGGCAATGACTGAGTGATTTGTAGAGGAACAGGGAGTTCGTTCCACCACTGGGGAGTGAGGGTGGAGAAGCTCCGTGGTAGGGACAATGTTGAGGTTGCAAGTAGGTTGCAAAGTCATCTGCAGTAAGAGAAGGAGGTGGAAGAGAGGGTGAGTTGAAGAAGCAGGAAAACAACAATTTATGTGGGTTACAGCGTGATATCTTATTTAGTTGGACTCACTTATACCATATTCAAGCATTACTGATGCAAAAAGTTCACTTGCAATGATATAATTTATAAAATAGAATTACCCTCTAATATGTATGCAGCATCTATGACAAAAAATTCCTGCATTGCTTCATGTTCATTTTAATAAATTTTCTATCCTTATAGCCTTGTAAGTTTGATTTGCTTCACAGGCTTTGCATTTCTTACTTGCAACACCTATTGAGGTATTGCAAGTGCTACATTTCTTGTAGATTGATCCAGGCATTCATTTTTTTACTATGACTGCGGGCAACATTGTTAAAAATAATGTTGACATATATTGTCATACTGTTTTAACAAAAAGCCTGAAGAAAGTATTATGAATTGCCAAACAATAAAATTCATAAATTGATTATAATCAGTGCAAAGGTTATAAATGACAACAGTACTTGTACATTAACGTTTTATATCTGCTGTGGGCTGTGCTTGAGTAATTGTTTTATTTATTTCACCTTGGGTTTTGTATGCACAATTCTCTATTCTTAAATCAGCGGTTCCAAAACAGTTTTCATTGGAATGTATTTTATTTTATTATGGTTTAGGGGTGCAAAAAAATGCTGTGTACTGAAAAATCTTACCGAAAACAGATGACAGTTCATATCAAAAATCAAAACTGGCAAACCGCAGTTAATATATTTGCACATTATTTTATGTTACATTAATTCATTTTTAAAAGTATGGACAGACAATTTCCCTATAGAATATTAAAAGATCTGCAGAAGAATCCCAAGAAACCTGGTGCTGACAGGAGGAAACTTTTAATTTCCTTGTGACATAACAGCTCTCTCATTCATTCAACAAGATGGAATCTCTGTACAGAAATCATGGCCAATGCAAACTGGCCCATTGAAATTGAGAAACCATCTGGACTGGACGGAGTGTAGCACAGTGGGTAAGGAACTGGGCTTATAACCGAAAGGTCGTAGGTTCGATTCCCGGGTAAGGACACTGCCGTTATACCCTTGAGCAAGGTACTTAACCAGAATTGCTTCAGTATATATCCAGCTGTATAAATGGATACAATGTAAAAATGCTATGTAAAAGTTGTGTAAGTCACTCTGGATAAGAGCGTCTGCTAAATGCCTGTAATGTAATGTTTTGTATTTCCTGAAAAGGGTCAGAAAATGGTTTGTTGGCGAAGTGAGGATTAAGTGAAATATGCTTAATTTTCAGAACCTAAATGTTTTAACCGATAACACCCCTCATTTAACGTCCAGCACTCTGAATACCGAACACAAATACATCAACAGTTAAAACATCTCACTCATCCAACATGACTACAGTAGCATGACTAATTACATACAACAGCATTACATAATTAAAAAAAGAAAAAAAAACTTTTTGATTTAATGATGATTTAATTTCATGTTCGACAAGCATGCTGACAATAAACAAATCAACAAATTATTCACATCCCTAGTCCAGATACCAGTGACACAGAGGGACTGATAGCAATGGGGCTAATTAAAACTAGCAATTATGATGATAAAGTCCCAGCTAGCAGACAAGCTACAACCAGTGATGACAGAGAGATGAGGCAGCAAGCTATAAGCAGCGATGACAGTGGGTAATACTAATACAAAAAAAGTCATAATGGGTCATCTGAGAGATGTATGGGGGAGTGAGGGGCCCCAAAATGGCATTTTGCATTTTTGAAAATGCTTGTTATGCCCCTGTATATGTGACCTGTTCTATCATAATGAGTTGTAAGTTCCTATGGTCAATTTCACATAATTCAATGTTCATGTCACAATTTTTTGTCAATTATTGGCTGCTTTGGACTTTCAGCTTAATTTTGTAAGATAATACTATATTTTTCCTCTGAATTTGACATTATGGCATACCGATTATGAAAGCCAAGATATTTCTTGAGTGAAATCAGATCAAACCCAATAGCTTCTAGCCACAAAAGCAGCTGATGTGATTATGTGATAGATGGCAAGCTGGCTAGCTTCGAAACAATGCATCTAATGATGAAAAGCCTCAAACTATATGTTTAGTTTTAAAATATGCAGTTTATGAAGGCCAAGTTAAAAAAATTTTAAATGTAAGATGACAAGCAAGCACCAGAGTTGCGTTACTGATACCATACTCTAATTTTTCACCAGTCACATGTAGCAATACTTTAATGTCTTGGCATTTGAGGTCTGTATGTCTTAATGTTAAATTAAGGGTAAATATTAAATAAATAGTTTTAAAGGTTTTAAATGCAAGCTGTCAAGGTAGCAGCTGAGTTTTGTGAGGCTATTGAGGCCCAGCCCAGTATCGCCAGTCACATGTAGCGACTAAAATCGTGTGACTAAACTCTGAAGCCATTTTTCTCAAAATCATGGGGCATAACTCCCGTGATATGTGGAGCAGAGAGTATTTCAACATCATTAGAAAGCTTACATTTTCCTCATGCAAGTAGTCAATATGACTCATTTTGATAGAACAGGTCACATTGCTATATAACTAGCTATGCTTGATACAGCTGTGTAACTTGCTAAGGTAGCAGCAATGGAAGACATTTGTGACACCCACTGATACCCACCCATGCAGACCAAAGACAGAGAATTATGCATTATATTGCTTTAAATGCAAAGGGTTTCTTTAAATGCACTTTGGAAATACAGTATTATTGGCTTACCTCTATTGTTTCAGCAGTGAAAAAAAGTGATGGCTTTGATGTGATGAGTCCCTCATTCATAGGCTAAGTCCAAATTTTAGGGTACTGGGAATTTGTTGAATTGTATACAAATGGTTGTAAGACCAGGCTGGCAGTTCAGCAGTAATCTTGGTAAGATTTTCTTGTTAGAAGCCTCAATCACATAACAATAAAGGCTTGCAATTTAGCACCTTTGCGCCAGTGCAGCTGAACAGATTGAATTTGCATCAAATTCATGCCCTCTACTATGGCTCCCCAGATGACCATACTGACCTTGTTTCCAACGTGATATGTAGTCTAATCTCATTAAAGTACATAGAGTACAAACCTGAACTGGCCAGATCTGTCAAGGAGAATTCTTTGATAAGCAAAGAAAGACCTGGCTTTTCAGATGAAGCACGTTTAGCAAGACTACGTGCACAGGTTGCAGCTTCAGTCATATTTCCTTGGAGATGCAGGGTGGAGCAGAATGACAGGTGGGGGTGAGGTGAGCCTTTCCTTAATGTCTGAGTCTGAAAAGTATGGAGAAGTGTAATTAAGCATGGTGCATGGTCACTGTAGAATCTGAACCTCCACACACTACAGTGCTCTGAACCAGAACCCAGTTCCAAAAATGTCAGTAAACAAAGGCAATAATAGTACGTCTTGCCTTAACTGAGTGGTTACAGAACAGTAACCATCTCTCACAATGGGAGAGGGAATGGCAGGTAAGACAGAAATGTACTTAGCACTGACTGCAAAAGAAAGTAAATTCCAGAAAATTCTATTGTTCAAAGACTTACATTATACAATGTGTCAGCACAAAAAAATAAACGAAACCGGCTTGTTGTAATTTTGTCTGCAACACCTTATTGTATGTATATTGCATACTGTACATGCCTATTATGGCTTATGTTTTTATTTCAAATGAAAACCTTCATTGAGACCATTGAAATTATAAGCAGTTCACTTATGTAAATCAGAATTACACTGGTTGTAGCCATTTTCAGTACAACTTAAAGGATATTACATTATTGACGTGGAACGCACATAATCTGTAGAAAATCTTATGCAATATGGAATGACTACAAACTAAATTTTAACAATGCATAGGTAAATATTGCACCAAACATCAGCTACTGTTATTTTTCATGTATAATTCCTAACAAATGTCACATGACATATGGAACTGTCACATTTGACATAACATGTAGCAAGAAAACAGTGTCAGCTGAAGTAAAGCATTTATGGATGCTTTAGGAAGTGTTTATAATGCTGCTGATAAAGCTGTTATCATGTAAAAGGTATTGCGTATCATAAACACAAAATTATACTTCATGAAGTAGTTTTGTCATACTTATGTATGCTTTATCAAGTTATGCTCTATACAAAATTCCATGAGTTCTCAAATACCTCATTTTATTGTTTCCACCCAAACCCTTCATTCATGCTCTTACGAGCTCACTCACCACACAACTGGTATGAGTAATATTGTCTTAGTGTGACGTATTGAAAGCAACCTATATTGCATCCAAACCTGGCTTGAGAGCTTTGATTTTATCAAGTCACAATTATCCATGTAATTCCTAAAATGAGGATTTTTTTCTACAGTTATGCCACTCGCGGTTTGCTTTGACCATTGCCAAGCTGGTATCGGAATCGGAAAATAGCTCTCAATGCCTTGTTGGGGGAAATTCTAATGCAAGGGCTGCTTCCTCCTCCTCACCTCCTCCTCCTGCGATATTGACTCTGGGTGAAATGACAATGACAGGGACAGCAGCATTAATCTTTATAGAGTCATTCAAGAGCTGAGTGATGTAGGACTTTTCCATTCACCCTTCCTCAACCTAGGGATCTAATTATCTAAGGAAGGTTGTAAATCAGTCTAAACACTGCCCCAACCCCACACACAAACACACCACTGCCCCTTAGCTCTCTCCATATGCTATCTTATCTCACTCCATACGTCAACCCTCTTTTTTAATACATGTGTGCTACAATTAACCATTTGGAATTCATTGAATTGCTTGCCCTCATTTGATGATTCAAGGGGAGGATGAACTCACCTGTGCAATTGTAGGCCTGAAGTATTACACATGGCACATCAACAGTATATCAATATTTAACAGCTAGATGAGATGAGAATTGCATACTTCACCCATTTCTTCTCAGGCCTGCCCTGTTTAAAATGTATTTATTTTCCTGTAAAGCTACAATGACCCCGTTGGTTAGCTACACATGTTGCGAAACAAGAACTTCATGTTCTTCCCAGTGAATTTAAACAGATGAACTAAAATACTAAACTTTCAAAACGTGATAGAAAAAAACTGATCTAAGAGCCTGAATATAGAGAAGAGATTGAAAAAGATGTAAGAGCATGAATGAAGGGTTTGGGTGGAAACAATAAAATGAGGTATTTGAGAAAACTCATGGAATTTTGTATAGAGCATAACTTGATAAAGCATACATAAGTATGACAAAACTACTTCATGAAGAATAATTTTGTGTTTATGATAAACAATACTTTATACATAATAACAGCTTTATCAACAACATTATAAACACTTCCTAAAGCATCCATAAATGCTTTACTTCAGCTGACACTGTTTTCTTGCTAATGTAATGTCAAATGTGACAGTTCCATATGTCATGTGACATTCGTTAGGAATTATACATGAAAAATAACATTAGATGATGTTTGGTGCAATATTTACCTATGCATTGTTAAAATTTAGTTTGTAGTCATTCCATGTTGCATAAGATTTTCTACAGATTATGTGCGTTCCACGTCAATAATGTAATATCCTTTAAGTTGTACTGAAAATGGCTACAACCAGTGTAATTCTGATTTACATACGTGAACTGCTTATAACTGTAGTGTGTGGAAGCTTTTGTGAAAGGGAGTTTGTGAAAGAATGAATCATTGCTAATGCAGTTACTATCTCTGAATAAACTTAAATTGTTTCGGTGTCAATGTGTCTCATAACATGTCAGATCAGAATTGAGACATTGCACAAGATATCAAGAAGTCTCAGAGAGACTCTGTGGCTGATTTACTATTTTTCTCTCCAGTTATTAAGAAGACAACAGGCATAATGAACACAAACCAACTGGGCATTTTCTTGCATGGAATAACTGCCGAGTTTGATGTTCAAGAGGATTCGTGTCTGTAGCGGCCCTGCTTAGCACTACCAGAGGTGAGGTCATTTTTTAGAGACTCATGGCAGCAAAACACAAGCCTAAGCTACCATCTGAAGAATAAACGGCCCTTACTACTGATGGAGCTCCAGCTACAGTCGGGTCCCAGAAGGGGTTAGTCACACTTGTCAGGAAATAAATGAGTCATCTCTGTCTTAATCCAAGAGATTTGATTGTATGCCACTGCAGCCATCCATCAAGAGAATGTCTGCTCGTGTCCCTTTGACTCAACAACCTGGTGTCCACAATAGTTTCAGCCATAAAGCAGAGGGCTAAAGAGCCTGCCATTTAAGCGGCTTCTGAAAGACCAGGAGTTGGAGACAGTACCTCTGTGAGCTTAACATCAAATTGCAAGGCTCTAGCCAGCTTCTGAGTTCTCTGCTTTTAAATGTAAAATCACGTGAGGGAAAATCAAAACTGTGGCGAGTACAACTTGAAAGGGGAAACATGAATTTCTGTAGGCATATAAGCCTACAACCAGATTTGAATATGCTGGTGAGTGTGAAAAACTAATTGAGAAATTTGAGTAGTTTCGTGAAACCTAAACCGAAGAAGCTAAGTTAATCTTTGCTACACCCTTTTATGTCAAAGAAACTGATGTGCCCAAGAGCCTCCACCATTAAATATTTGAGCTTCAAAGCAATGATGAGCTGAAGGCTAAGTATAGCAGCCCTCTCGTGCTCAAATTTCATAAACTTAATGTAAGGGTATACTGTACATGTACACAAACATGTTATCTCAGGAACAAAGTGGAAGCATTTATAGCTGAAGGCCATAAATTAACCCAATATATGGTTTAATTATCCAAGAGACTCCCATGATTCTGTGGTGTAAAATTTAAAATGAAATTTCCAATGGAAATGTCAAACAGAGCAGGTCCATCCTTCTCCAACCAATGAGAATGTAGGGGCACAGTAGACCTAACCATTTTATTGGTCGAACACACAACCTACCCTTATTTGTTTAGGACATTTGGCAGTGTTTTTACGTTGAAAATCTGAGAGCAAGGAGTGGAAAGTTTGAGCGTGAACACAGAAATGTGAGGGAACATGTCTGATGAAATGTGACAAGAAAATAACATTATCAAAAGCAAAGGATAGAAATTAGCCACACAACAGTTTAATGAAAACTCGATTATTACTGTACATCAATTATGTATCATTCATTTTCAAATGGGTTCACCAGGTCCTAATGGTATGATGTCATGAAAGCAAACATCGATGAACACCGAAAGCATATGCTGAAAATTAATTCAGATTTTATACATCAGAAGAAAGAAAATCATGTGAAGCCGTAATGGCTCATCTGAAGCGGGCCCTGATAGGGGCACCCGCATGTGGCAGTGCACACCGCTCCCCGATCTCTCTCAGCCACTCTCGGTAATCACATCACACTTCACCGACCAGCATGCCAGAGGGAGCAGCCAGTGAGCCGACGGCTGTAATGGAGCTGTCCCTGGGAGAGGACTTCTCCATCGCCCTCCCGCCACGGGACTCCATTATCCTGGACGGGATCACCTCAGCGAGGGGTTGATGGGATCGGTGCCAGATGCGGGAGAGGAGAAGAACCCTGCTGTGGGAGTCACCTGGGCTTGACTTCCTCCCCCTCCCTCTTCCAATCTCCCCGCCGCCTCCCCTGGCTCTCATGTTTTTCAAATGCTGATTTTTACCTTTTCGCCTAATTCTGCCAGGGATGTTTCTATCTACTGATTCATGTTTGTATTATGCAGGGTGTCTTTCAGCCTGAACATCTACAGCTAGCAAAGTGGGGGGGGGGGGGCACTCTCCCTCGCTGTCCTACGAGTGCCAAGCTAAACCAACGTCCCTTCAATGTGCCTATGTGCATCTGCCGCGGTCTGGAATTGTTGGACTCTCGAGGTCACTGCATGTCTAATGCTGTTTACATCACCTGTCACAGCTTCTGCTGGGGATGCACTGACAAGCATGTTTACCAAGTGTTTTCCACATGTCCTGTCCTGAGTGTCCAGGCAGTAAGGAAGAGTAAACAATTTTTACCCAGAGCATTTGTTTACCAGCCGTGTTCATTCATGGGAACGTACACAGCATACGCTTAACATGAAACTTTTTATTTGCCAGCAAAATATTCAGCATTGGATGAAAACTCATAGAGTCACTTTTGGACACAATAGACATGGTTTTAAATGTGTATGCTGAGTGTTTTTTTTATGCATTAGGGCACAAAAAGGTTGGAGTTGGAGCTTAGTTTCCTGACCATTAGACCACTGTCACCTTTCTGAGTGCTAATGCACAGAATAAATGTAGGCAAGTGGGCAGTGAATATCAAATATTAATTGCAGCAAATATCAAATATTCATGGCAGTGAATATCAAATATACAGCATAATACAGTCAGTATGGTCACAGAGTTAAATCAATTTCAGTATCTGGAAGCTCAGTATGGATGTAAACATACTGAAATATACAGGGTTGTTTCCTGTGCTTCTCTAACAGTGTTAATCTTTGTCTTACCACAGATGATGCTTCATTGTGTTTCATTTCATATTCACATGACACACACACACACACACACATATATTTATTTATTTATTTATTTATTTCCCCAAAGAGTGAACTACTTTTTTTTGTATATATTTTTTTTCAAATACAAAACAATACTAACATGAATATATAAGCATCAGAGAGGATGGGATGTGTATAACTGGCTTGTGTAACACCAATTTATGTTCACCGGAAATTAATGTCTTTTGATATTTGTCAGTTGTTTCAGATGTACCAAACATCTTTTTTTTACATTTGTGCTTGTAGTGTGCTCGTGGGAATAATGCATTCATATTGTATATTTTTACAGGTGAAAGCTGGTAATGGATAACATTTTGAACCACTTTCTATATTTCTCCAGTTAAAAGCAGGTATACTCATCAGAGAGGATGATGGCTGTGGTTAAGAGACGCAGTTGTCATAATAGTGCAGAATAAGTTGAAAGGAACTTTAACTTGCTTTACAAGAATGTGACCAACAGAATGGGGCATGGTGGAAATGACTAGTCAGCAGAAACCGAGTCTTAATTGCACGATTACGACATTCCAAAGAGCGCTTTCATTTACAGTTACTGTGCACACCATCTGCTCAAATATACATTTCCATTGTTGGTAAGACATAAAGCATGAGTACATACATAATTATATGTAAGACTTGAATGACTGTGATAATATCCATTAAATACTCATTAATAGATGTTGCATCAGCAATTCCTGACTGTTAGGACAGTGTTGCTGTTTTTCTTACTAGTCTGATCATGTCTCTTCTCCCTCTAAACAAAAGCAACAAAAAGAAAGGCAATTGCCATTTTCATGCCCAGGCAATGCTCGTAGGCACCAGGCACAGTACATGATCTGCAGGTGAATGGCTTCAGTTTGTAGCACTGAACTTATTTGTGTATTCATGCTCCAAAGTCCTTGCCAGAAAACATATAGTATACGTGAAAGAATTTGTGAGTTAATTTCATGGAAGGATTCATTGTCACACACTAACTTTATTTCCAATATGTTAGCAAATCATGGTTTCTTCAGCTATATTTTAGGTATAACTTTTTGGCTTTTTAAAAATTGTAATCCTAAATGCCTAAACTGTTTGGTAAAGAAAGGTTAAAAAAAAACAACATATTGATCAATATTTTTAATCTTTGGATCTTTTTGACGTCTGGTCACAAGGTGTTTTCCCCAAGCACTGCTGTGGGACCTTTTCTTGTTCCACAGTGATTACATGTCACATAAAATATTCAATTGCAGAAGTCTACTGCTGTTCGTGAGGGCAAATATTGACAATAGACTTAAGCATGATTTATACAATTTCAAAGTCATGCATTTGAATTCAGTTATGTTAAATGAATGATCTAGGTGCATAAATAGACTGGCAGTCATTGCATAGCTAGTTTTCAGTGTCAACATTAAGGTGTGGGTAAACTATATATACTGACAATTTAAAAAAGGGTGGGCATTTGAGCTTCTAGGTAGCTCATTTGGGTAAGGCGCCATGTTGTGGCGCATGGATGAGCCTCATGGCCTCCGGTGGATTGCATGACTGCATCGCCCAGAGAATTGGGATGGTTCAGTCATCTAGGGGTCAGCATGTCATTGCTCTTTAGTGACCCACCACTGGTCGATTAGGGCGCCCGCAGACTGCATGTCTAAGCTGCATTTGATAGGTCTTCATCTGACTCCACTCTGTGTGAGTTTAGCTTTAGTCTGTGGTGTGAAAAGAAGTAGTAGTAGCACCAAGTGTTTTGGAGGAGGAACACGGATGTCTACTCTCTTAAGTTGCCTTTGGGGTTTGTGCATGAATGCAAATAATTAGACAAGAAAAATTTGGGTGGGTACTGGACATATGGAACCCTGCGTTGTGTACCCAAAATATATAAAAGGGAGGGGGGGGGGGGGGGGCATTCAAAGGGGCTGCTCAACAGTTACCTGGTAAGGTTAAATAAATATGTACAGAAATTCCAGTCATGTCGTTAGCACAACTGCGACTAGGGTAGTGTAAAAGCACAATCGTAGCACTCCACAATGCTGCCTGTCATCAGTTTAAGTGCAATTATTTCTGAACTGTATCCTTCTCCAATCAGCACACATGCTGTGAAAATCTCTTGAAAATGACCAGTTCCATGGCAGCCTGTTTTTGGCTGCACGTGGACCGAAAGACAATACTGATCTCCGTCTCCTGTTTGCCTTGAAGATACCCCATGGGACACAAGCTCTGTGATCTTCCGAAAAGAGCTCCCGCTTTAATTATCCAATTAAGAAAGGGGATTACCTCGCTTTCATTTAAAGCTGGGCTGCAGTCCTGCTATCATTTCTTTTCTCTGAGAAATGGGGATTTGTGCATGGAAGATATTATCTGGCTTTTGAAATGAGTCCCTCATGAACGCACTGCTGCGCATTGCCCTCACCCACTGGTCACAAATGCTCAAGGTGTTTTATGATTCAGAACCATATATACATATAAGAAGTTTCATGTTCTTCCTGAGTGTTGATTCAAGGGGCAAAAAGAGTTTATTGTACCAATGCATAAACACAAGGACCAACATGAATACGCCACTGGAAATCACAGCCACCTTTTGTGATGTTTGCTTTTCTGGTACATTTCCAGTAGGCAATGTTTCACTTGGAGAGTGGAGAAACAACCATGACAAAAAAACACAATGGGCAAAATAAAAAAAGAAGACGTATTACATGTTTTACAATGAGTTAATTGTTAGTAAATACTGAAATCACCCTTACTGGATTTGAGAAAAAAAAAAAAAAAAAAAAAAAAAAAATATGTGCAAAATGCTAAATGTGGATTTCCGGGCATTCACATTCTTCCTGTACAATATTCCCTTTCTTACCACTTACTCAACCCAGCTCTTAGTCCAACTACCAGTCATTCCCCATCCGGTCGACTGCAAATTCCTCCTCGCTGATCTCCCTGCATCTGCCATTAGACCTCTGCAGTTCATCCAGAATGCTGCTGCTGCTGCTGGCCTGATGTATGGCCTCCCCAGGCTCAGCCATGTCACTCCGTTTTTCATTTCCCTCCACTGGCTACCGATATCAGCTCATATCAAATTCAAAACCTTAGCGTCTGCCCATCAGGCAGGTAAATGCGCTGCTTTGTTATATTTTCAAAAGATCATCGGGCCCTATACACCAGCCAGATCTCTCTATTAGGCAATGCCTGGGTGCCTGGCCCCTCCCTCCTGCATGCCAGCTCTTCCCAGTCACATCTCCTGTCTGCTCTGGCCACCATGTGGTGGAATGAGCTTCCCACTGCAGTCAGAGAGCAGACAATATACCCATCTTCTGATACACCTCATCAGGCAACACTATGGCTTCCCATTCTCCTCAGCTATCCTCTTTTTTACTTTTGGGATAATAATGTTATTGATATAGTTGTGTAAAGATAGGTTTGCGGTATTGTGGCATTTAATTTTGTTTACAATACTAATTGTTTGTTCGGCATACATTGGTTGCACATTGACCTCCTCTGCCTTCACAAAGCTCAAAGTAACATCTCCAGAATTAGAGCACATCATACATACATTTAACAAGCATCCAGGAAAGACTTATATACATATTTGCAGATGAGACATAAAGATGACAAACGTGGGAGCTTCAGTGCTGATATGGCCGTATGGACAAAATTCTTAACAAAATGTGTCCTTTTCCATTTAGTAAGTGTTAGTTTCATGAATACACCAGTGTGTGAATAAACAAAAGGTAATTTTTCTTTTTTTTTCTTGGATTCCTTTACTCTTTAAAATACAGCATGATAAAAAAAGTTATCTACCAAAAATCTAATTTTCATATATTTCTTTTACATCAAAACATTTTTGGTCATTTCATGAAAATCATACACACCTAAATCATACACATGCATACTAAAATCCCTAAAAATAACATTCTCTTGAATTATTGCTTTTTTCAGTCACTTAATCAAGATGCAGTACTATAGCACCTACATCATTGTAAAGCTTTGGCTCTTTGCATTTAATGCAAAAACACCCCGTTTTGATCAATAAAACCACTACACTTAACAAGAGAAACAGCAAGGTAGTCCCCATCCCCAAAGGACTGCTTAAATTGACACCCCAGGTTGATGATTATGGTATTTTATAATCCAATAACTGTCGGAAACAAGTCAAACAACTGCTAATACTACAGGAATGGTATTGATATTGCTAAAATCCCCCTCTGAGCACTAAGCAATCAATCTGCTCTGTACATATGCTAGCAAAAGAAATTATTCCTTATACATTATTTTCATTGAAAACAATCTTCGGGAGCATTTGAAAACTAGCATTCTATGTATGTAAATAGAATTTCAAGTGTGAAAAATTCTGTTTTTCCAAAAACGCGCAGCTTCTTACAAACAGTATAATAAATAATATCTAATAGACATAGTAAATTACAGAGTAAATCAAGAAAAACAGCAAGCTACTACTTGAAAGAAATCAACCCTCTCTATGATCTACCCATTATGACTTTTGCCCCTCCTTGAAAACCCAATATTTCTTAGAGTAACCTTACAATCCTGTGTCCTTCAAGCTCATTTACACAGCTTTCAAATGTAGTTTACAGCTTTCTGAAATATGTCTTCGCCATTCTGTTGCGTACCCCGTTACTTTTACTTTGTGTTTTCTCATAGTGCAGGAGCTTAGCACATGCTTTATCCTTTATCAGGACTTTGTTTATCAGCAAATGCTTGCATAAAAGTCACTGCGATAGTGATAAAGTGATGCTATGAGCTTCGCCAGTCGGAGGAAACTCCTGGCAGTTTTTATTTTTTTACATGAGTAAGTGAGGTTTAAGGGGTTAATAATATTGCACTATATACTGTAGAGCATATTTATTTACAGAGTACATTTCATACATAGAAACAAGCAGCTCAGAATACTTTACAGTGGAATAAAAAGACAAGACATAAGAAAATAATGATACAATGCTCAGAGAATCAAATAAGCAAACAAATATAGTTTTGAAAAATCTGTATATATCAATACGGTGGTGATGACACATTTAAAGAAGAAAGACTTGAAGATTTTTTTTTTTCCTCTTTAACAACATAAACGCACAATACAAGGTTTTATGGCACATGAGTGCAGTTGTCCTGGACATATTAAACAATTTTCATCACTATTAAGGCATCAACATTTCATTGAATTTTACACAATACAGGTGATCCATTTATTTTACCAATTTATTTATTTTATCTATTGCCTGTTATGCTTTTTTATGCAGGGAACCTACCTGCACTGTAGACAAGACAAAAATGTATGAGAGATTATATTTTCAGTAAGCTGAACAAGGCTCCCAATCTCCCAATGTTGATGTTATAGCTTCATGAAAGTTCTTACAATGCATTACAGCTAACTTGAAAAATTAGAATGTGCATTTCCTAAAACACCACAGAGCACGTAGGAAGCTGGGGTTAAGTATTTATTTATTTATTTTTGTTAGTGGGGACACTCCACCACTGGAAAATGTTTTCAAATGGATTTATAAGGCAATTTGTGAAGTGTATTATACAATCTGGATATGTTTAGCAATGCATCTAAAATGTAATAAAATATACAATGATATAAATGCGTATTAATTCACTTAATTTAAAACAAATATACACCATATTTACATTTTGGTCATTGGGACTAACTGCTCATATGTAATTGCTGTTGTGCTTTACCTCAGATGGTTAATCACTGTATGCTCCTATGTTAACAAATCAATCAACAAAAACATTGTAAATAATCTATTGGAAATCTTACTAACTACTTTAAAAATGATTGGTTTCAGAATACATCATCTTATTAACTGACTACTCTCCATTTTATTTTAAGCAAAATGAAATGGGGCATGTTCATTGAATGAGATGAGACAAAGGGACATTTGGGTCTCAGGGGGAGTTGGTGTAAAACAGGAGGAAGAAATGTAAGTATTTGAAAGCATTTTTTTAAGCGAAGGGGATATTTCAGCACGTCTGTTTAAAGCAATACACACAATCATGGCTCAAGGCATAATTTTCTATGTGCATTTGGATAGCCCATCAACATGTACCCTTTTAATTACTCTATAACAGTAACACATTATTTTATTTGATAGCCAGTGCAGGAGATGTCTGCTTCTTCAGCTCCTATTTGCTTCTGTACTGTAGTTTTGGATGTACCTGGAGGGCCTACAGCATCTACAGTAAGGCCAGAAAATGGTTGTTTTATGTTGTGCCCTGAAGAGAATAATTCTTTTTTCATATGTCTTGTCAGAACAAATGTCTTGTGGACATGGTACAAAGAAAAAAAAACAGTATCAATGTATCTCACTTTTTCTTTAAAAAATCGAAATAATTACTAAACTAATGAATGTTGGGTTTTTAAAACTGTTTCTAATTGGTCTACATTTAAGCAGGAGGCCAGAGTGCAGTTGATGTCTGTGTTGTAAAAGGTCTGTGCAAGGCCTGGGACCCATTGTATCAGTTATAAATATATAAATTGGTACACATGGCTTTCTGTTTACTGCCTATGAGAAAGTGCTTCACCGGTAGCAAATCAGTGGGAGGGTGAGGAGGCTTTAGGACTCAGATGGTGCTGCTTTTCTGCTTAAATGCGGCTGAGCAGGTGTCTGGCTGTCAGAATGACAGAGGATTCCCCATTGACACTGGCTGCACTCATGCCAGTTTTCCTTTATTCATTCAATAGTTGCAGAAATCATAAAAACAGGTTAAAAATGTGATCCATTTTATCATAACCAGTCAGAAGTCGCTATGGCCAATTTTGCATAAATAAATGTTAATTTTTGGCTTTTTCAGCTTTTGACTTATTTTAGTTGAGCAATGTCTTGGCTTTCATGATCTAAGTAATCACGAAAGCGCTCAGAGACGTTCTTCTTTGGGAAATGGAAGAGAGAGGAGGGAAGGTTGGCGTCAGCTGGTGTTTAAATCCTCCATATTACTATTAGACAATCAGCCAACAGCAATCCCATCACCTGATCCAATCAGAGAGCCCCACCTGCAGCTCATCACACACACAGACACACCCACACACTGAATGCATACACTGGGGAGGAGAGAGAGCTATTAATACAAGAACAGAACAAATAAATGACCCAGAGTCATAACATGTCTTCAAATTAAGTGCCATGAAAAAGTATTTGCCCCCCTTTGTGATTTCCTCTATTATTGCATATTTGTCATCCTGAATGGTTTCAGATCTTTTGACATAATGTAATATTTGACAAAGGTAATGTGAATAAACACAAAACACATTTTTTACGTTATTATTTCATTAATTTAATGAAAAGTTATTAAACACCCATATTACCCATGTGAAAAATAGAACTATTTTAATTCAGAAAAGTTCTGTTAGGCTAATGAGGCCCTGCCCAGTATCACCAATCACATGTGGCGACTACAATCTTGTGACAAAAGTTTGAAGCCATTTTCCCAAAAACACGGTTTGGCATCACTCAAAATGTAATGAAACATCACGCCCTGACCTCAACCCCATCCAATACCTTTGGGATCAATTGGAAAGCCAAATGCAAGTCAGGCCTAATAGCCCAATCAGTGCCCAACCTCAATAATGCTCTTTTGGCTGAATTTAAGCAAATCCCTGCCGCAATGCTCCAATATCTAGTACAAAGCCTTCTCAGAGGAGTGGAGGTTGTTATAGCAGCAACGGGTGGACCAACTCCATATTAATGCCGATGATTTTGGATGAGATGTTCGATGTTAGGTTTCCACATACTTTTACCCATGTAGTGTAGTCAGTTATTTTCAGCTCTGACTTTGGATTCCAGTTGAAGATCTTGTTCTGTTCCCTGGTAGCAGCTTCTCAGGCTGAGCTAGGTTGAAAAGTGTACTGCTTTACGTTCGACATGATATAATGTGTCAATGCAGGGGTGAACAGGACTTTTGCCACTTTTAACAAGTACAGGAAAGCTCTAATGCTAAACTAGACCTTAAGTACCAGATTTCCATGTATGCCCTATACTGTAGTGCTGTGCAGTGCGTGGGAGGGACAGCACATCGCACATTAACATTTGATGAGTGTTCTAATCGATGCTGCTGCACTGGAATACGATTTTCAGCTACAGACTGAAAAAGCAATGGCAGACAACAGCTCGGTTCCTTCAACGTACATGCAGAAGTCAGATATTTCAGGAACATGTACCATTAAAGACATTAAAGCTTGTGCCTGTATGTACAGCGTAGGGGTGCGGTTGGTGTGGATCACAGTTAAAATTGTGTTTCACGCCTGAAATGAAACAATTCTAGTACAGTGGCTGTGCAATAAAGGCATGCATGAAGTTAACTAGGCCAGCATAACCCAACTAAAGGCAGACTTTCTGAAAAACATTTTTTTATTAACTTTCTCTGTGTTGTACTGTATATTTCTGCAGGTTCTAAAATCTGGATCATATGAATTTCACACTGAGAAATCACATGTACATTCAGAAATAAACACACAAACATTAAAAACACACAGAAGCGCACACACTCGCTTTATCCACAAATAACTATACCCACACACAGTACGACACATGCATACAGGATGATATTGATGACGCAAGACAGGGAGAAAGAGAGAGAAAGAACAATTCAGCCCTACACAACAACCGTGACGTTTTTAAGCGTAGTTAATAATGAAAACAGTTAATCGCAACGTTGGGCCCATGTTACAGTACAGAGCTATAACCACATCAGCATATTTTAAAGACAAGTATATAATATAAGCAAACACTACACTGTGGCAGCAATGTAATCATACCGTATGTGGACTGTAGCACTCTAGAGGTTGACTTGTGCTCAGGAGTGATGGTGATTAAGTCCCTCATTAGGGCCTGAATGTCAATATCATCCAAAATATCACTGTGGGCATGTAGTAATGCCAGATGACTTCATCTCTTCTGAGTGGGAGTGTTACGGAGCCAGGTTTTCAGCTGACCGAGGACAGAGAAGGATCTCTCTGAGGAAGCAGTAGATACCGGAAAACACGAACACAACTGGATAAGCATTTCCACCTTCTTGAAGAGTCCTCTTGTTTGCGGATGCAAGTTTGACATAAAGTCTAATTCCGTGGACTGTATGGAATGTTTGGTCTTCAGTGAGGTTATCCAGCATGCTCAGTTGTAGGCAGTCGCTCTGTCCATGTTGCTGGGAACTCAGGTCGGCCTCTGTGAACGCTGTTATGGAATCCTTGAGTCTTTGTTCCCCTCCGTGCACCAGTTGTCATCCTGCTTTGATCGAACCTGCGCTCGATTTCTGACCTCACTAGATCAAGTGCTTCATAAAATTCCCATCGCCACAGTTTTTCACCTTTTTCTGATACAATGTCCTCTGTTGTGAACACGAGATGGTGTCCTGCTTATTCTGCTAGCGTCAGGTATCTTCAGGGCCGTGTTTCATGTACATTGCTTAAACGATCCAGGACAGTGTCATGTGTATTTTATCAAATTATCTCTTTAATTAAATTCGAGCTTACTCCGTTTCATGAACGTGGATTAGGATTTGATTAGTTAGTCTAGGATTGAATCATCTTGGATGACTGCATGCAACTGCTCTGCTATATGGGTGAGTTGAATTACATGCCAAAAACAGGATCCACACTCATATAGACACAAAGGGAGGTGGCGCAAGATCACGTAACACAAAAATTGACGAAAGCAATATTTTCCGAACTCTCATAACGTGACCTGTGTTGTTTTTTTTTATTGTTTTGTGGTTGTAGATGGCAAGACTGGAGATGGGCATTTTTTCACCTTTTGGCTCCTCTTTTCAAAATAGAACAATATGGCAGAGTGTCGGTAAACTTTCTCCTTTTCTACTCAAACTGCCCACTGAAATATATTTCTGAAAACGTTTGTGGTGAGAAATAGGCAAGGTAGTTGCTGAATTTTGGTTTATATTTGATCTGCTATGCCTAGTTTGAAAGTTTGATCAAAGTTTTGTGAGCCAGAGCCAGCTATGTTGTACGCCTTGATTTGCATACAACAAAGACAGAGCACATTCTATGCAAATACAGAACCGGCAACGGCACCACACCACTTGCCGGCATTGACAATTCTGCCAAAAACATGATATTATCCTGCCAGAAAGATTGAACTTTTTCCACAACTGCATCTTTCAGCCAGACATTCATCCCAAGTATACCTCAAAATGAACAAAGAGAAAGATAATATTTTGTAATGGCTGCCTCAGTCTTCTGACCTAAACCTGATTGAAAATTTGTGGTTTTAGCTGGAGCTGACAGTTTACAAGGCCAAAGGATTTGAAGGAACTTTCAATATATATTTTTGTTTTTATGGAGGAATGATCAAAAATCAGAAAACACTGTAGAAGACAACTCAGAAGTAGTGTGAGACTTGGAAAGCGATTGTGCACAAACTGTAAACAGTGTGCCAATTTTGACACATTTTACTGCAAAATAAAATAAACAGAAACGATTCTCTGAGCAGTTTTATCATAATGCAGGAATATAGGGTGCAAATCCATATCCACATACAGCCACACAAACCCAGGAGGGTCCAACGTAAAATGGTCTGCCATCACTAGGAGGGGTAACATCCAAACCTGCTGTTGTTAGCAGGTGAGATATAATCACACTAACTGCTGCATGCTCATTTTGCAGTTGAAGGAACAGATGTATCAGCCTGTCCCTTGTTTACATTCAGTCACTTCTGTACCAGTAACACTGAATTATTCATTATTATGGGCGATCGAAGACAGCGCAAACACAGACAAGTGGAGATTAATATATACCCAGGATTGGGTTCTATAGGCATAGTTTCCACTTCATGTAAATGGATACAGTATTCTGCCCTGCCTCCAGCTGTAAGGTTGATGGCAGCCCTCAGGCTAACTCCTGCACAGTATGGCTCATGGTGGTGGAATCTATTACCCTTCAGTAACCTCGCCTTTGGCCAGGCAGGGAAATGCATACATATATTTCCCCCAGTAACCTGCCATTCAAAAGGAATGGATATCAAAATTTGTGTTCGCTGGACAATTGGTGGGCTTTGGCTGGCAAAACTGATCAAAGAATGAGTCTTTCAGACATTCTGGCTGGAAAAATAAATAAATAAATACATATTTGTAGGCTAGAGCCTAAATGATGGCTATTAAATATTAAAATATGCACATCAATTGTTTTGTCTCAGAAGCACAGCAACTTATCACTATCACCCCACATCTCCCTGATATACGAACAATTTTTCTTCAAAACAGCACAGAGAAGCTGCACGTTCATCATCCTGCTCATTCTGTGCAGCAGAAAAATAAATGTTTTTCAGCAGGTCTGAGTGTCGCACCATTACAAGAGCAAACCTTGTTATGCTTACAGGGAGGGAGGGAGGGAGGGATAGAGAGAGAGAGAGAGAGACCTGCTTTAGAATTCAGTAGAGTGAAGAGGATCCTAATGGTGTAGAAGAATTCCAGGTAAAGAGTTATGTTTTATGCTGAAATGGAAGGTCTCCAGAAAACAAAGAGGCAATCTCTACCAATAACAAGCGTTTTAAGCCATAAATTAATTCTGCTCATGTCAACAACCTGCTTCTATTGAATGGTTTCATATTCAAGTTCTTGTGAATCGTAACCTGAGTATACTGTGAATGAGCGTATAACTACATTTAAACTTGAGTATACTGTGAATTAGCCAGAAACCAAATCTGGTGAAAAAAAAGGAGAAAAAAGTGATTATGCTAGGAACTGGATCTAAACCAGAGTAAACTGAAGAAGGTAAAGAACTAAATCAGAACCTGAATATACTGAATGAGTGAAGAGCTTGAATCTGGACCTCAGTTATACCATTAATGAGTGAAGAATTGAATCTGAACTTGACTGCACTGTGAACTAGTAAAGAACTAAATATGAAAGGGTGAATACTGTGAGCTGATGAGCAAAGAACAGAAACTGAACCTGAACATACAGAATGAGTGAACAGCTGAATATGAACATAAGTGCCCTGAGAGTGAATAAAACATTGAAGATGAACTGGAAGTATCAGTATCAATGATACCTTCTATGTGCAGCAGTTATGACCATACACAAAAAAGAATGTGTGTGCTGCGACACTGAATTATATGTCATGGTTTATGTGTCATTTGTTCCTCAACAAACAAAATGTAAATTTTTGTTGATTGAATCTGGGTCCACTTTGGCCATCTGGGTGCAGGGAGAGTTTGTCAGTGTGCTGATTAATTTGCTGCAGAGTCAAAAGTAGAATTTCTGTAACCTTAGTCAAGCTCTTCTTGAAGTCCTCATGATAGACTTGAGTGTAATGATAAGCGAAAGCACAGAGGGAAACCTTATTTGAGAGTGCCTTCTTGAATCCATGTTGGTAAAGAATGATTTATGAATGTTATTAAATCTTCTGTTGGTCAGCCTAATACCTTTGACCTGTAATGTAAATAAAAAGGCACTAAAGTTGCAAGATATATATGGCAAAGAAGCAGAAGGAGCGAGGCTTTGATCTGTGGGGCTAAGTTTCTCACTGGCGAGAAGGCTATTACCAGTGAGAAACCTAAAGTTGAAAAAGAAAACACCGGTGGCTAATATTTTTGGCCTGTAATGTATGTTGGGGTGAAACACACAGTATTGCTCTGTATATTATTGCCTCTGAATCAAGGACCTACTTCAGCCCTGGGAATATTTTTAAAAATACTTCACTATCCATAGCGTACTGTGTTTGCCATTGGTACATTAGAAAACATTAGCTTTCACTGTATAAAATTGCACTGTTATTGTTAGGGGTCCAAGCAGTGAAGCTGCTGCTGCCCTGTTGTTTTTGATAGTACCTTGCTCAAGGATCCAACACCTTTTGGATCAGTTGGAAAGGCAACTGCAAGCCAGGCCTAATCGACCAATCAGTGCCCAGCCCCACTAATTCTCCTCTGGCTGAATGGAAGCAAATTCCTGCAGCAATGTTCTAACGTCTATTATAATACCTTCCCGGAAGAGTGGAGGCTGCTATAGCCATAAAGGGTGGACCCAACTCCATATTAATGCCCATAATTTTGGATGAGATGTTGGATGTCAGTATGTCCACATACTTTTGGCCATGTAGTGTATGCTGTGAGGAAGGGCTGGGGGAGGCCACTGCTCCCGTGGTTAACAGACCAGAAAAACGAAAAGAGGTGCTGGCTTACCGCCTTTTATTCATCCAAAAACACGAAACAAAAGAAATCTTCCAGAACAAATGAATGGCCAATATGGCAACCAAAAAAAAAAAATCACAAAAAAACGTGCACGCACGCACACGCTCTTCTTTCACGTAAGGATGTTGTGAGACTGCTGTCCCATGTCTTGAAGGTTGATGTGGCCCTACTGTGTTGTCTTTCCAGCTGCCATTTACAGCTTGTGATATTAATGACTCCACCAGTGCGTGCCAGTGGAATGAAGAGCCAAAGATCCACTGTGGTAGTTAGAGTAGTCAAAATCACACCTTACACTTTTTACAAATACAAAAGATGAACACAATCGCGCTGCAGTGTTTTTCTCTACCTGTAATTACAGCCAGTCTTCCCTCTCTCTCATCCCAGATCACACAGTTTAACACAAGATCCAAATTGAACCCAAAACCCAGGATAGAGGGGCTGAGTGAATGTGGTCTGGACTCTGTTCAGGAGGGTCATTGTGTCAGAGACGCTGTAGAAGGACAGAGTTCCTGCCCTGTGATCCAGATAAACTCCTATTCTGGAGCAGGGTGAAACAGGGATTTCAGTGCTCTCATTAATGTGACGGAAAGAGTAACTGGAGGGAGAGCAGCGCAAACTCCAGGACTTGTTATTCCATCCCAGGCCACAGTCATTACCTGACCCTTTCCTGCTGATCTGTATATATGACATTGCTATAGAAACCCCACCATTCCCACTCCACTCAGCCTCCCAGTAACAGCGTCCAGACAGACCCTCTCTGCACAGCACTTGGGCCCAGCACTCAAATCTCCTTGGATGATCAGGATATGACTGGATCACTCCCACATGGGTCACCTTTCTGTTGCCCTCAGACAGATGGAGGTATTCATTCATTGTGTTGGGGTGCAGTGTGACCTGAAAGAGATCTGATGGAAGAGAGGTTAAGATTTAATGAAGACAGGTCTATCTAAAGTCTACCTATGATACAGTATATTCTTGTTTCTTATAGAGAGAGGCTGGTGTGTGTGTGTGTGTGTGTGTGTGTGTGTGCTTAAATAAATAATGAAATAAGCTCAGGCAGTAGTTTTTGGCTCTCAGTAATTAACACTGGCCTGCCTGCTAAGTTACTGCTTAACTCTGTTTTCAGTCGTCACAGTTCCAGTACCTTTAATGACCAAATCTGCAGTGGTGGTTTTCAGTTTCCCATAAAGCCACTATCCGTCAGGACACTAAGGTCAGCCTGACTGCCCTTTTTTTTTTATCCTGGTCATGGCAGTAGAGCTTTGGCAGGAAATTCATTGCAGAAAATTTTAAATATGTGCATGTTATGGGGTGCGTTACTTGGATGTAGCTTGTAGAGGACTATACATGAGCTCATGGCGCTCAGCGACATTGGCGGTTTGAATCCAGCTGCACTCTAAAGTCCAAAAAAGTGCTTAAAAAAAAAAAAATATATATATATATATATATTGTGGCACCGCACGGGGCGTGACGGTGCAGGCGGGGCGGCACAGAAATGCACAGACCGGAGGTTTGGGGAAAAATAGCCCAACAGGGCCTTTTATTAACCAAAAGTATATATACAACTCCAAACCAAACTCAAGAACAAAATCTCCTGTCGGAAATTAACTTAAAGTAAAGCGAACAAAATTATAGATAACGGTGTCCGGGAGACCGCTGGGGGGATCCCTCTTCAACGCAGGAAGAGGGATGTTGGCCTGTGTCTCCGCCGGATTCTGCAAAAAATTCCACATTCCTCCCCCCTAAGCGAACCGCCACCAGTGCTGGCTGCGGCCGCCCAGAGCGCGTGCAGGCGGGACAGGGCGTCAGCGTTCCCATGGAGCCTTCCTGGACGGTGGACCACTTCAAAGTTGAAGGGCTGGAGTGCCAGGAACCAGCGGGTCACCCTGGCATTGGCGTTCTTCTCCCGGGCCATCCACTGGAGGGGCGCGTGATCTGTAACCAGAGTAAACTTCCGCCCGAGCAGGTAGTACTGGAGTGCTGAGAGGGCCCATTTAATGGCAAGGGCCTCGCGCTCAACAGCCGCATACCGCGATTCACTCGGGCGGAGCTTACGGCTCAGAAATAACACGGGGTGCTCCTCATCGCCGTGTACCTGGGACAGAACCGCGCCCACCCCCGTCTCCGACGCGTCTGTTTGGACCAGGAAGGGCCGGTCGAAGTCCGGGGTATGGAGGACCGGGTCCGAGCACAGGGCGGCCTTCAGGTCCTGGAATGCCCTCTCCTGCTCAGGGCCCCACAGCAGTTTCTCCGGAGCCCCTTTTCGGGTGAGGTCGGATAAGGGTGCGGCTGTGGAGGAGAAATGAGGGATAAAACGCCGGTAGTACCCGGCCAGCCCCAGGAAGGCACGTACCTGGGTCTTGGTGGTAGGCCGGGGCCAGTTCTTCACGGCCTGCACCTTCTTCTCTTGGGGCTTGAGCAGGCCCCGACCGATGGTGTAGCCCAGATACTGTGCCTCGTTTTGCGCTATGCAGCACTTGGCGGGATTGGCGGTGAGGCCAGCTTGTCGCAGCGCCCCCAAAACAGCCTGGACGTGACTCAGGTGGTCGGCCCAGGTGCCGGAGTGGATTACCACATCGTCCAGGTAGGCTGCTGCATAGCGCTGGTGTGGCCGGAGTACGATGTCCATCAAGCGCTGGAACGTTGCGGGGGCCCCATGGAGCCCGAACGGCAGGACCCGATACTGGAACTGGCCCACCGGGCTGGTGAAGGCAGTCTTCTCCTTGGCTGACTGGGTGAGGGGGACCTGCCAATAACCTTTGGTTAGGTCCAGTGTTGTAATAAAGCGGGACTCACCCAGTCGCTCGAGTAGTTCATCCGCCCGGGCCATGGGGTATGCGTCGAAGTCGGACACAGCATTGAGGCGTCTGAAATCGTTACAGAAGCGCAGGGAGCCATCGGGTTTGGGCACGAGGACTATGGGGCTCGACCAAGGGCTGCAGGCCTCCTCAATGACTCCCATTGCTCTCATCCTCTCAATCTCCTCCACGACGGCCGCTTTCCGTGCCTCCGGGATCCGATATGGGCGTATGTTCACCACAGTGCGCTCCGGTGTACGAATATGGTGCTCCATTAAGGAGGTACGACCTGGGAGAGGGGAGAACACATCACGATTTTGGTCAACTAGTTCTCTCACCTCTTGGACCTGGCGGGGGCTCAGGTCAGCACCATATCGCACAGTCTCCCGGGGCGCAGGGGTTGTTTCTTCTGTGGTGAACATCGCCGCCGTTGCTGCTGCAGGACCCTCTACCCACCTCTTGAGCAGATTCACATGGTACACCTGCTGCGGTTTCCGGCGTCCGGGCTGGTCAACGCGGTAGTTCACTGGTCCCAGTCGCTCCTTGATAGTATAGGGTCCCTGCCATGTGGCGAGAAACTTGTTTTCAGGAGTGGGTACCAGCAGAAGGACACGGTCGCCTGGCCGGAACTCTCGGGGTTGAGCGGGCCGGTTATATGTCCGCTGCTGGGCGCGTTGAGCTTCCACCATGTGCTCTCTTACCACTGGCATGACACTTGATATTCGGGTGCGCATCTCCTCCACGTGCTCGACCAGGCTCCGGTGCGGTGATGGCTGTTCCTCCCAGGCTTCTTTAGCGAGGTCCAGGAGTCCCCTCGGCCGCCGCCCATACAGCAGCTCAAAAGGGGAGAAGCCGGTGGAAGCCTGGGGCACCTCCCGAATGGCAAAGAGCACATACGGCAGGACCTGGTCCCAGTCCTTGCCGTCAGCAGCGACTATCTTCCGGAGCATCCGCTTCAACGTCTGGTTGAACCGCTCGACCAGCCCATCCGTTTGCGGGTGATACACCGACGTACGGAGATGTTGTACTCGCAGCAGGTGACATGTGTCTGCCATTACCTTGGACATAAACGGAGTGCCCTGGTCCGTAAGGATTTCCTTTGGTATGCCGACCCGGCTGACGAGGTGCACCAGCTCGCGAGCAATGGCCTTGGAGGTGGCGACACGGAGCGGCACGGCTTCTGGATAGCGCGTGGCATAGTCCAGGATGACCAGGATGTAGTTGTGTCCCCGGGCTGACTTTGGCAGGGGTCCGACCAGGTCCAGGCCGATCCTTTCGAAGGGGGTCTCTATGATGGGGAGAGGGATTAGAGGAGCGGGTGGTGGCCTTACCGGGGAGGTGCGTTGGCACACCTCGCAGCTGCGGCAGTAATCCTCCACCGCTCTGCGCATTCCTGGCCAGTGGAAGCGGTCTGCCACACGCTCTAGGGTCTTCTGCATGCCCAGGTGAGCTCCCAGGATGTGTGTGTGGGCCAGCTGTAGGACGGTGGCCACGTACTGGTGGGGTAGGACCAACAGCTCCCGGACTTCTCCCCTTCTCGTGGTGTGGTAGTGCAACAGTCCCTGTTGCACTGAAAAGTAGTTTGCTTCCAGGGGTCCTTCTCCCCTCTTTACCCCTTCAAGGACCCGAACCTGGCTCCAGCAGTGGCGCAACCGGTCGTCCTGGACCTGCGCGGTGCCGAACTGTCCTTTACGTTGTGCCTGGGGAGGGAGATTGGACAAAGTTACAGGAAGTAAGGGCTCACCTTCCCCATCTGCTTCTTCTGCGGCCTCGCCTACTCCAACTCGTTCCCCGAGCCAGGCGGCATAGGGTTGGCCTGATGGACGGACTCGGGGTTTGGCTCGTCGGGACCCTGATCCGGTTCCCTTCCGTCGGGCTCTTCTGCCCCCCCTCTGGACGGTTCTGGCGGCCTGGTACAGGGCGTCGAAGCCAGGGTAATTACGGCCGAGTAGTAGAGGGACGGGGAGTTCTGGCACCAGACCGGCCGTGACTGCCCAGCAGCCTCTGTCGCTCTGCACGTCCAAGCCAACTGCCGGAACCTGGTGTACGTCTCCATGGACGCAGGTGAGAGACAGCTTTCCAGAGGACGTGGCGTGACTGCTGGAGAGCACCCGGGGTTGGATCAGGGTGACTGCGCTCCCGGAGTCGAGAAGGGCCTCCCAGGGTTGTCCACCAATGGTCACCGGCCAGCGGAGGGGCGGGGTCACCTGGTGGGCTTCTAATTGCTCCGCAGCCAAGCAACTCCGTCCATGGGGCAAGCGAGCTGGAGTGGGGGCCGGGTCGGTGGGCATGGACACATCAGAGGGCGATTTTCCAGAGGTGGGCAGCAGGGTGGGCATTTTCCCTCCCCTTCCAGACGGAAACGGGAAGTGGGACGTCCACGCATATCCGCCGTGGTCGCCTGGACCCCGGGCCTGGGCCGAGTCTGGTGGGGTCGGCTTCCGGTCACCTCCAGTCCGGGGACGGAAGAGGGGGCGCTCGGTCGATCCTGCCTTCAGCATCTCCTGCGTGGCTTCGACTCGCTCCACCAGTTCCACCAGCTCTTCCGGGCTCTGTGGAGCATGCTGCCCAGCCAGCTTCTTCGCCTCATATGGCAACGCCCGGAGGAACCGATCCATGGCGACCCGGTCGAGGATCTGCCCCACAGACAGGCGTTCGGGTTGGAGCCAACGGGTAACTAGCCTCCGAAGTGACGCCATCTGGCTGCGCACGTTGACCCCCGGTTGGTAGGCCCAGGTGGCGACCTGTTGTCCGGCGGATGTGGGGGATACACCGGCTCTGGCTAGTATCTCCCTTTTTAGCCTGTGGTAGTCTTGGGCTTCTGCTGCCCCCAGGTCTTGGTACGCTTGTTGGGCCTTGCCGGTGAGGAAGGGAGCGAGGGTGTCGGCCATCTCCCGGGGGTCCCATAACTCGCGCTCGGCCACCCGCTCGAAGGTGTGGAGGTAGGCCTCCACGTCATCGGCCTCGGTCATCTTTGTCAGCACGTCTTTAGCCTTTGTTCTGCCAACTGGGAGTGGCACGGCCGACGCGTCGCGAGCCTGGACCACCTCGGTGAGCCGGCTGACCTGTTGAGCCATGACCTGGGCAGCTTGCTGTTGTCCCAGGTTAGCCTCCACGAGCGCCCGCAAGAGGTCCTCCATATTGCAGCTAAATTGGGGAACACAAGACTAAGGGGGAGGGGGAACAAACAACAAAAAAAAAAAAATTCTCTTTTTTTTTTTTTTTTTTTTTTTTTTTTAAATTCTACCGCGAGAACGAGGGTAATGCTTGAGCTCGAGGTAGTTAGCTGCAGTCTGCTATTACTCCGTGCCTATGCCCGCATTCTCCACCACTGTGGCACCGCACGGGGCGTGACGGTGCAGGCGGGGCGGCACAGAAATGCACAGACCGGAGGTTTGGGGAAAAATAGCCCAACAGGGCCTTTTATTAACCAAAAGTATATATACAACTCCAAACCAAACTCAAGAACAAAATCTCCTGTCGGAAATTAACTTAAAGTAAAGCGAACAAAATTATAGATAACGGTGTCCGGGAGACCGCTGGGGGGATCCCTCTTCAACGCAGGAAGAGGGATGTTGGCCTGTGTCTCCGCCGGATTCTGCAAAAAATAGGAACAAAGTTATTTTACAGTTTTCACCGTTCTCCGGCCGCCCAAAACCCCTCTCCTCAAGGGAGACAAACGGCCTCCTTTTGAGCCCCCAGCCATCTCCCTGGAGTGGCGGCAGCTGTGTGGCCTCATTGATTGCAGGTGTGCTGCCTGCCAATGAGGGAGTTGAGGAATGTTCACTCTGCCGCTCTCCAGGGTCCTGTGGCTGGGCTTCCTAGTTGGACGCTGTCCTAGGTCCTGACGAGGCGGCCTGGTGGCAGGTTTCGGCTGATGCCTATAAGGCTGGGAGGGGCACTGTGGAGCCATGCCCCGATCCACGCCACAATATATATATATACTCACCGGCCACTTCATTAGGTCCACCTGTTCAACTGCAAACTGCACCCGTTAACGCAAATATCTAATCAGCCAATCATGGGGCAGCAACTAAATGCATTTAGGCATGTAGACATGGTCAAGACGATCTGCTGAAGTTCAAACCAAGCATCAGAATGGGGAAGAAAGGTGATTTAAGTGACTTTGAACGTGGCATGGTTGTTGGTGCCAGACCAGCTGGTTTGAGTATTTCAGAAATTGCTGATCTACTGGGATTTTCACGCACAACCATCCCTAGGGTTTACAGAGAATGGTCTGAAAAAGAGAAAATATCCAGTGAGCGGCAGTTCTCTGGGCAAAAATGCCTTGTGGATGGCAGAGGTCAGAGGAGAATGGCCAGGCTGGTTCGAGCTGATAGAAAGGCAACAGTAACTCAAATAAACACTCGTTACAACCGAGGTATGCAGAAGAACATCTCTGAACGCACACCACATCAAACCTTGAAGCAGATGGGCTACAGCAGCAGAGGACCACACCGGGTGCCACTCCTGTCACCTAATGAAGTGGCCGGTGAGTGTATGTGCATATTGCCATCCAGGCAGTCACACACTTGATTTTGAATTTTCTGCTGGATGGCTCTGGAAAATCCCAGGACATATTTTCCACAAATAAACCCCCCTCCCACCTGCAAGATGTAGAATGGCAAGCAGACTGGTGTGTGTGTGTGTGTTTGTGTGTCTCAGATGCGAGTTTCAGAGCAAGCACTCACAATGTAAGAAATCCTCTCTGGTCCTGGGCTCTACAATTTGGACTTGTTTCACTACAGAGACAGAGTGAGAGAAAAGGACAATATACATATATATATATATACACATACATACATACATACATACATATATATATACACAGGGGAGATAGAAACATTTGATGCTGAGGATAAAGATGTCGACACAAGGATTTCAAATATAGACAAGTGCATTTACTCCAATGTATCATTGGTTCGGGGCGGAATAAAAATTGTTTATAAAAAAAGGATTTTGCTCCATAAACGTTTTAACAACCTGATTCAGAAATTTTGATCAGTTCCACCTTGCAGAAATCCTCCAGTTGCTCTTTCAGTTCAGAGACAGATTTCCTCACAGCCTCAAAAGAGTTGTGTGGACTGACAGTGATGCTGGGAAAGTCTCCAGGTCCAGAAAGGGCACAGAGAGACTGACAGCTCTGCAAACAGACAGACCGACAGAGAACAGTCTCAATACAGATTCCTGTGCCAATGCAAGGAGCAGCTCTTTGTAAATGAGGAACACCCCTCACCATGTATGTACAATGTACATAGTGCAGACAGTCAGAGAGCCAGTGATGTTACCTGGAGGAAATGGATGTGATCCTCTGTGTGTGAAAGCTGCTCCAGCTCAGCATCTTTCCTCCTCAGCTCAGCAATCTCCTGCTCCAGTCGCTCCAGGATTCTTTCAACCTGACTCACTGCAGCCTTCTCCTGATCTCCGATCAGCTCTTTCACCTCAGAGCGCCTTCTCTCAATGGAGTTGATCAGCTGAGTAAAGATCTTCTCGCTGTCCTCCACTGCTGCCTGTGCAGAGCACTGTTAGGAGACACAGGTAATGCGACAAATTTAAACATTTATTTTTCATGACATTTCTTCACATTCATCCAACTTAAAATGCATTCTTCTAACTGAAAGTGCATTCCTGAAATATCAGTGTTTCCTCTATAATTTTTTTCAGGCCTGGTGGTATCCACTGAAAAACCCCTAAACAGATGCGGCATACAGGGTGGCGTATTGACATGGTGGGATGGTGCAGCAGGCAGTCTGCAATTTATGTTTGCTTTCACGTTTCTGTTTGCTCTGTGTATTCAAGATCGCAAGGAAATTATACCTTAATACACTGAATTTATTGCATAAAAATAAGCTGTTTAACCTCTGGCACAAACAGGCAGATCGCTAATGAGGGAGGGTCAATGACGTGCCATGTGAATTTGTTTGTTCGCAAGCAATACATTTTATCCAATTATAATTAATGTGTATAAATGTTACGTTCATTCAGTTAAGCCTGTTTGCTTTATTAAACAATGTAACTGTTTATGTTAAACAATTATCTTTTTGGTTAATTATAGTGTTGACGTGCTAAAATGTCATTCAGTAAAACCATTATAAAATATACAAAATCATCATAAAAATTAATTAAGTCCTGGCATCATTTAATGAATGTTTCTAATAACATAAAAGAATGATCAAGATATTTTTTAGTCTTGGATATCAAAAATGTAAGCAACTGTTGTCTGCTAAAGATGGATTTCATCAAATGTCATTCAACAACATGACATCCCAAGGCCATTTTTTCATATTATATCATGACAATCATGTGACAGTGAATCACATCACAAGGAGGACCCCTGAAGGTCACTATCAAGTCAGTTCATTTCAGTAATTAATTCCCAATTTTCAGATAATTTTACCTGTTTGCACACTGATGCAAAGTGGTGAAGAACTGCCATTCAAGAATTGTCATTCAGGAAAACATTTAGAAAATGATTGTAGGCCTAATTAATTCAAAAATAATTGATTGCATATGAAAATGTATGTTTACAAGTTATGGTAAAAACACATCATGTACAGATGGGTGACAAATTAAAGCAAAAGCCTGAATAAATGAGCGGAAAAATAACAAATGCAGATGCTTCCATATAGGTGTACTGCATGATAAAATTAAACAATTAACATCCTGTCATGCTTTGCGGCTTGTATAAAAATGCTGAGCTGGCCTAGTTGACCTCAATTTTGCATAAAGATGGCAAGAGGATAAGATCTAAGTGACTTTGAAAGATGGTTCATTACTGGGGCATGGATGGCAGGAGCTTCAGTCACAAAGACTTCTCAACTGGCTTTGTAGGAACAGCGCCTAAAGTGATATCTGCATTTAGATCTATGGGACAGACATCAGTAAACAGGATTGGAATTTCTGGTCGAAAGCACACACGCTCATGCATTAGTGCAATATGTAAGAAAAAAAGAGAAGAGCAACTCTTCCTCAGATGACCGAGAATGTCAATGCAGGACGCGATCAGACTGTGTCAGCAAGAACAGTCTGTCGGAAACTACAGAAAGAGGGACATTATATTAGAGTGTATTAACCCCTCATTACAAAAAACAAATGCACATCTGAGAGTTCAGTGGTGCAAACCGTAGGCACTGGTCCATAGAGATGCTCAAAAAGTGATATGCCAAATTTATCATCGCCATATTCTCGACAAGTGGGCAAGTGCATGTGTGGCATACACCAAGAGAATGCTGCTGACCTGCATGCTTGACCCCTACAATTATGGGGTCCAGTGGCTCTGTTATGCTGTGGGTGGCATTTTCTTGGCATGGTTTGGGGCCACTTGTCATCTTAGAGTTGAAGAGTCACTGTAAATCTGTTATTCTGGAGTGACCACCTTCATCCTATGATGACAAATGTCTATCTTGATGGGAGTGGTCTCTTCCAGGATGTCATCCAGGAGGTCATCTTCTTCCAGGATGACAATGCCCCCATCCCCAGGGCACTAGGGTTCACTGAATGGTTTGATGAGTATGGAAATTATGTGCATCATATACTATGGCCTTTGCAGTCACCAGATCTAAACCCAGTTGAACACCTATGGAAGATTTTGGACTGACTTGTCAGACAGCACTGTGTACCACCATCATCAAAACACCAAATGTGGGAATATCTTTTGGAAGAATGGTGTTACATCCCCCCAGTAGAGTTCCAGACTTGTAGGATCTATTCCAAGGCACATTGAGGCTGCCCAACACCTTAGTAAGACACTTTATGTTGTTTTTGTTTTTTTGTCACCCATCTGCAGGTGGCCAAGCAACTGCCTGTTGGAAATGATTATGTAGGAAATTTGTCATTTACCAACATGGCCACATACTTCAGCAACAAAAGATTTAATTGTGTTTCCAAGATGTCATCCATTTTACTGAATATGTGAACCAATTATTTTTTTCCAAGTTTTGTAGATACAGTAGATTGATCATGTAATGTAAGATTTAATACACAATGCAAAACAAATAAATTACATTTTTATCCATTTTGTACATTTTTTTTTTTTTTTTTTTACATTTCTGTCATTTTACAGATGCCTGTATGTAGTAGAGTTGTGTGCATTTCAGGGCAAAGTTGAGGGTAATCCTGTTGCAAAGAACGTGAGGCTAGCCAGAAGACGGGTATTTTTGTCATTGCATTATGCAGTCTTACATATTAGCAGTGCATGCTGTTATATATAGAGACCTGCATCATAGTCAACCCAAAATCATTTTAAGAAAAAGAATGCCTTATATTTTTATCATGAAAAAAAATCTTTATAATTTTTTTGTACATGTGATGCAAGTTAAAATGACAGGTCTGTAGTTTCCTAGATCCGTATTAAATTACCTTCCTTCTAGTCCTCAGGTATTTCTCTAGTTTCTAAAGACTGTCTAAAAATACATGGCAGTTGTTTAAAAATGTTCTCACCTAACTCTTTGAGTACCCTTGGGTATATTCCATCAGGGCCTTGTCTTTATTTGATGTAATGTATCCAGAATGTCTTTATCCTATATCTCAATATCAAGACATTCTGAATACTGAATATGCCTTCCAGTCTATTTGTAACCTCTTCTTTAATAAAACTCAACCATATAACTATTTAAGGTATTAGAAATATCTTTATTCTTATAAAGCAAAGCTCCTTATTCGTTGCTGCTGCACCTGACATCCTCCTTCACTTCCCTTTTCTTCGCATTACAATATTCAACCTTATTACCCTCAGAGTTGTTGTTATATATCTAATACAGCTTTTTTTCTTTCTCAAACTCTCCCTTATGGCTTTATTCATCCACTGGGGAGAGCTTCTTCAACTTATTTTTCCTTACCTTTAGAATAAATTTACATTGTGCCTTAAAAATAACCCTTTTGAAACTACTCCACTTTTCATGCACAGTCTTGCAGTCAAGAAGTTGCACCCAGTCAATATTACTTAAATTTGCTTGCATCTTGTCAAAATTAGCTCATACAAAATAAAGAATTCTGACTGTGCTATATATGTGTGAGTAATTTGGCAATTGCCATAATTTGTACGATGGAAATGTGTTTTTCTTCAGATGTTGTTTACAGCTGGCAAATTGACATGCTTTTAATTGTTCTTCATGTCGCTGCATGGCTGTAATGCCTGTTCAACATAAGATGGACAGAAACCTTTTTTTTTCTCTATTCCGAATGGCCAATTAAGTCTTGACAAGTCGCACACACCTGCAAGGAGCACTACAGCTGAAGTGCATGCACTCCCCTGACACACACACACACAAAAAAAATAATTTCTAATGTTTTTATTTATTTATTTTTTTCTCAACAAGGTTCTGTGATTTTACATTCACTGGGAAGGTGGCAGTAAAGCCAGCTTTCGCTATTGAACAAAGAAGGAGGGTACATTTCTAGGTCTGCTTGGAAGTGCTTCATTCGCATAAATACACATTTATGTTTTTGACCAGAAGGGCATTCTTTTCAGAAGGGAATCATTCAACAAAACTCTAGTGCCTTACTATCCTTTTTCAGTTGCATTTTATTGTCAGTATTTATTTTTGTTATTTTTTTGTTAATGGTGCTATTTAGTTGTTACCAAAAGAATATCAGGTCAAAATTATTAGACCTAGTTTACCTTATCTTTTTTGGCTCATTCATTTAGGCTATGTTTACATAGTAGGTCTTGATAGCCAGTTTCGTTTTTTCTGCCTATATCCAATTTTTTTTACCGCCAGTTTACATCTACTTATTAAAGTGACCCATATCCGTATCCGATACCTGTGCTCACACAGTTTACAGCAGGATGAATTCTGAAGCGTATAGGGCTATATTATCTGCTCAGATTCAGCCAAATGCTTCAAAACTCATTGGACGGTGCTTCACAGTGCAGATGGACAATGACCTGAAGCATACTGCAAAAGCAACCCAAGACTTTTTCAAGGCAAAGAAGTGGAATGTTCTGTAATGGCCAAGTCAGTCACCTGACCTGAATCCAACTGGGCATGCATTTCACTTGCTGAAGGCAAAACGCCCCAAGAACAAGCAGGAACTGAAGACAGCTGCAGTAGAGGCCTGGCAGAGCATCATCAGGGAGGAAACCCAGTGTCTGTCTATGGTGACCCGGTGATTCTATGGGTTCAAGACTTCTGGCAGTCCTTGACTGCAAAGGATTTGCAACCAAGTATTAAAAATGACAATTTAATTTATGATTATGTTAGTTTGTTCAATTACTTTTGAGCCCCTGAAATTGGGGGGGGGGGGGGGGGGGGGAGGGGGGCGGGGCAATGTATAAAAATGGAATGTAATTCCTACATTGTTCACACAATATTTTTGACAAAACCCTTAAATTTAAGCTAAAAGTCTACACTTAAATCGCATCTTGATTGTTTCATTTCAAATCCATTGTGGTGGCGTACAGAGCCAAAATGATGAAAAGTGTGTCACTAATTGTATCTCATCTGTACCACGTGAGCACAAAAAAATAAATTTGGTCACTTTTACCAGTCAGTGTAAACATAGCCTAAGTGAAGATGCCTTTACCCATTTGGATTAATGAACAATACGTATTTTTTTCTTCTTGAACATGCTGTTTCTGATCGAAAACACCCCACCTCAAATGTACAAGTACAGCAAATTAATCCAGTACAGGCAGGCCCCTGCTGACAGCTCTTCTCCTGCTAACACTCACAGAACCCAGATCTGGGTCATGTGTCATGAAACTAGTTATTCCGCACAAATCAGAAATGTTTCATGAGCAGTCAAGCAGTGTACATGCAGATGACATTCAAGAGCAGTCCTGCTCTGCAGGAATGCTGGCTCAGCATAAAAGTGTTATTGCCTCATGCACATAAAAAAAAGAATTGAACTGGCACTTTTCAGATGGGCCATAATTGCTTTATGCTTTTAGCACTCTGGTGCCTCTCGTGGTGTAATTATATTACAATGGGAGACACTCAGTCAAAAATAAATAAATAATAAAATAAAAAATAAATATCAGTCTGAATGACGGATTTTTGAATTTTGAAATTTCTGAGGCCTGGTTTCCCCAAGTACCAAGTATTTTAGAGGTACAAAAAATAATTTACAATGAAAAAAAAATAAAAAATTAAAACATTGGCTGCTGTTACATTTTGCAGCTGATCACATTGATCATCCTCTTCTCTGCAACATGCTCTGCCAACCTGAGTGCAACCTACCACGTATGTCCTACAATGCGCATTCAGAGAGCCGCTGCTCCTTTTCACTTTGCACAGGGAGGTAGCTGCTCATTTGCTACTCAAGGGGTTTATGCTGCAGGAGGCGGCTTGCACCAGCAGAGGGAGGGCGTATGATCGATGAAAGGACTTGCTATTGCAGGATTAGGCAGGGGATAACTGATCATATGCCCAATTATGCACAGCTCCACGGGACTCCTTGGCACCTTTGGCACAGGCTCAGTCAGGATTAATTCCTGGACCAGGGGATGCATCACTGCACTGATACCCAGTGCTTTTTAGCCACAGCAGGGAGATGCAAATACTTACACCAATGACCCCTTAGTTGATCACTGAAGACTGGAAACAGGAAACCTGATCTATGGAAATACTGGGAATGCCATAATAGCTACACCACTGGAGTTATGAAACAACTAGACCTGTTTATATAAATGAATTTTGAAGTTAAAGTCATATTATACATGACGTATTTGCTACCCATGTAATTATGCTAAATGTAATAAACATAATCAAAGTGGATACCAAATAATTTCCACTCTGCCTGCATTCATACTACATGCTGCCATCAGCAAGTGTATTTAACTACACATATTAAATACATATGAATTGATAGAGTCTAACATCAATATAGAACAATAAACATCGCAAACACTCTTTTAAACCCGCAGGTTACAAATCACAGGAGAAACATCTATTTGCTCACAATCAGTTTTCTGTAATTAAATCAACAGTGAATAAAGTGAGACAAGATCAGTCTTAATAAAATGTGCTGGGTGCAAAGCTTCGGTCTTTTGCTAGGACTACTAATGTACAAAAGGAAACATTTTATTTCGTCACTGTGATCAAGATGTTCAATCAACAGAAGAAAAGTTACATATAACAGATATTTACATTCACATTAAAAGTGGCTATTCTCTTTGTCCATATAGTGCCCACCAAAAGTATGGGAACGGTACAGTGAAATTTGTTTTATTTTTGTTATATCCTTCCTGGTGTGTTCAAATACACACCCAAATACACACATACAGTGCCTTTGGAAGGCATTCAGACCCCTTCCCTTTTTCCACATTTTGTCACACTACAGCCTTATTCTAAAATTGATTAAATTCATTTTTATTCTCATTACTCTACACACAATACCCCATCATGACAAAGTGAACACAGGTTTTTAGACATTTTTTACAAATTTATTAAGAATAAAAAACTGAAATATCACATTTATATAAGTACTCAGACCCTTTGCTATGACACTCAAAATTGGGCTCATGTGCATCCTGTTTCCATTGATCATACTTGACATGTTTCTACAACTTGATTGGAGTCCACCTGTCCACCTGGACATGGGAGAACCTTCCACTCTACCATCTCTGCAGCACTCCACATGTATGGTAGAGTGGTCAGATGGAAGCCAGTCCTCAGTAAAAGGCACATGACAACCCGCTTGGAGTTTGACAGAAGGCACCTAAAGGACTCTCAGACAATGAGAAACAATATTCTCTGGTCTGATGAAATCAAGATTGAACTCTGGCCACAATCCCAAGCGTCATGTCTGGAGGAAACCAGACACTGCTCTCACCTGGCCAATACCATCCCTACGGTGGAGCATAGTGGTGGCAGCATCATACTGTGGGGGGATGTTTTTCAGCGGCAGAAACTGGGAGACTAGTCAGGATAGAGGAAAAGATGAATGGAGCAAATTACAGAGAGATCCTTGATGGAAACCTGCGCCAGGGCGCTCAGGACCTCAGACTGAGGCAAAGGTCCAGCCTTTGCAGGACAATGACAACCTTCCAGCAGGACAATGACCCTACGCCCACAGTCAAGACAACGCAGGAGTGGATTCGGGACAAGTCTGTGAACATCCTTGAGTGGCCTAGCCAGCCCCTGGTTAATGTAAAGCAAGCTGAACATGTCAGTTTCACTAGCATCCATTCCTAGCTGTAGTAGCTATTGCTACCTAGCATGTTCACCAACGAATGAATCCTGTTATTGTTGTCACTCACCGTGACACACCCCTTTCTGAACAGCAGAGTTGGACACAGGGAGATATGAGAATCCGGGAGTTTCATTTGACACATTTAGAGAGAGGGAGACTCAAGTCTCTACAAAACAAGCAAAACCGCTTCACCTGTCACCCTCATGGGATTGGGGTAAAAATAATAATTAAAAAAAAAATAATAATAATCTCTCTCTCTCTCTCTCTCTCTCTCTCTCTCGGTCACGGAGCCCTACTGGGAAGAAAGCACATTTTAAATACCTGGATTAATTACGGATGCACTCCAGGTGCGTGTGCCTACTTAACCAGTAGGCGTGGTCTTCAGACTGCCCCAAATCTCTCCCACAAACCGAGCCCTGCCACACACACACACACACACACACACATACATATATATATAAATATATATATATATATATATATATATATATATATATATATACACCAATTATCTGGTGTCACGTATTTGCTTTACTTCAGCGGTACATGGGAATGTGTACATATGTATATTTGTATGTATGGGCAAAGGATGGTTTTATGGTTTGTGTTTCAATCTGGCTAATTATGGGTGTGAGAGAGTATAATGATGTGTGTTCAGTTTTTGGAAGACTACTAATTTTTCCATCACATCATGGCAAAAGCAAATTCTCTGGGGAGTGGGTCAGAACTCAGAATATGAGGAGGAAGCATGAAGTCTAGCCAGGATACATTTGGAGATATACATATTACTGCGTGTAACATTTCAATTAATTACATTTTGTCATATATATTCGCATTGGTAGTAAGAGACAACTTTGCTAATAATGCCTCAGAATTTTTGTATTGGGGGCTAACTATTAGGGCTTGCTGTTTGTATATGAGCATTGTTAGCATACCCTGGGTAGTGTCAAAATAGTGTAGTGGCTTGTAGTGGCCTGCTTTGTTAGAGACCATACCACTCACAACTCGTCAACATATTTCTGATGGTGTAATATTATTATTTTGTAATCTCATTGCACATAATTTGGGATATTATCTTTGGCTGTAATTATTACATAGAGCATGGGAAGTACGCACTTATTTTGTGTTGATATGTGCAATATGAACATATCATTTCCCTTGGAGTGATCATAAATACTGTTGTAACATTTGTAAAATGCCATCCCATCCTCATGCAACTAAAGATTACATACTGTAGAGTACAGGAAAACATATAAGAGTGAATGGTTACGTATTTTGGTGTGTGTACTGCAGTGTGTCACTATGTTTTTGCTTTATTTTTCAATGTGATATCAGTGTTACATATTATTATAGGAGCACATTTATATGCTTTATAGTGGACAAAAAGCATTTTATTCATTTTTGTTGATATGTTTGATAGGCTTTTGGACACCTAGATATCTTATATCCCTATACTTATGCAAAGATGATAATTTCCACTTGAAAATGATGCAAAAGTGAGTTTCATGAGTGAAAACAGTTGATTTGGAGTGAAATGTATAATGTTATGATTTACAGCAATGCACAATTTAGATATTTTAGATAGATCTGGAGACACTAAGGGACACCAGGGTACACTGTCTACATTTTTCTTCATAGATCTTTAGTAGTTCCACATATGACCCTCAGATTCTAAATGCTCGTGGACAGGGAGTTTATGATCCAGGAAATGTGTAGTGTTACCTGTTATATATATACATGATGTCTTTCATTTCATTTCATTTCAAACTGAAGGAGAACCATTTTTGGCTAGATAATTTCATTTGTAGCACTTTTTTTTTAACCTACATTATGAATATAATCTAATTGTAAATGGCACAAGTGTCATGCTTCATTTAACCCATTTTCCAAGTCTCTGTTATGCATTATTTGGAGTTATAAAGCCTTAAATATAACACTTCCTTTGATAGAGGTGTAATAACATTGTAACCATTGCAATAATACTTGTGCCTATACAGTATACAAAAATACTTTGGCTGCACATAGTGACAAAGAGAGACACTGATTTTGCTCAAATGCTTTCACCGGGAGATTAATTACGAAAATGAAGGGGGAATATAATGTGAAATACAGAGAGATGAGCAATGCAAAAAAAAAAAAAAATTAAATTTGTGGAAGCCTGGCTTCCCTTGGCTTCCGGCAATACATCCCTCTGCTCTCAGAGCATACTCTGCTGTTGATTACCTGTAAGCAGAAAAAAAGGAGTGTATTGGGAAAATGTTTAGCCCACAGGCCTATAATGATGTGTGCATTCAAAACAAATCTCAGTGGCAAAATGCTAGTAAAAAGGGACCTATGAAGAATGATTAGCACATCACAGAGAACTGGTACTCGTCAGCCTTCGATAAGCTCTGAACCTGTCTCCACCAATTGTGAGTTCTCCCAATGCCCACTCCGCCTTCTGAATGAGCACAGCTAATAGCCTGCTACAGGCCACAGATGCCGCTTTCAAGTCATTAAAAGGTGGTGGAAAACCCTATATATATAAAATGGCATAGAGTTCAATTTATTTAGCTGAAGATGAGAGAAGTTCTGCTGTAATGACCTGGCTTCAGTCTGCATAGATTTGTTTTTTCTTTTGTACTTAATCAGAGCTTTTGTGGAAAGCCAATTTTCTGCATGGCTCGCATCATGCTTTTATGTAGAAGTGGTTTTTTAGATTAAAACTGGGCAAAATGTGAGGGTTAATTACACCATACAATAAATGTGATTTTTTTTAAAAATTGTTTTTACAATTTTTTTTTCTCCCTACTTTTTTGTCTCATACGCACAGGTGAGATGAGAGACAAGGAGACACACCACCCCCAGTATTCTAATATGAGATAATTGCTTGACTAGCTAGTGTGCTTGTGATACTAGACGTCTGACTATGCAAGACTAGTCCACCAGTGCCCACCCCCTTGCCCACAAGCCAGGTATTTTTCTCCACGCTACATGCCATACAGTACTACAGGAGAGAACTAGCTCTGATTAGATACGTGTATTTCTCGCTGATTCTCTAGGGTAGCCTGTGGGGCTCTGGTGCTAATGCAGTGGCCAGTTTAATTATGAAAAACAAAAAACATAAACATAAACGTTGCCTTTTCTTTTGTCAAAATCATGAGATAATTTCACTGACCACCAAACTCATGATTTACAAGGGAAACAAAAAACCGCCCTCCAATGTGCCCAACCACCATCGACTGAATTAATTGGAAACTTAATGCAATTCTCCAGGCAGTACAAACAAAACATCAATTACAAATGACAGCAATCTAGTCATAGTAAACAGTGTACCCACCTGTATTTAAAATGAATTGCAAAGAGGTAAATATGCTTTCTACTTAAACATACACCACAAACATGATTTTAAGAATGCACACACCTTTTATCTTTATATTGTATTATCTTCAATCATCCTTTCACTAAAATGAAAATATACTGACAATAGTCACATAGTGTGCAGGGAAACATATAAGATAAGGTGAATAAAACAAGTAAATTATTAATCATCTTTAAGCATAACTGTTTTCCAAAATATAAAAGTATAATGATGTATTGGCAAATTACCAAAATGCCAGCTGTAATTAGATGAATTCACAATGTGAAACTTTCAATATACTTTGATCAGTCATTATCAAACTAGAGACTTATGATGTCTGTAAAGCCATTTTTAAATTGGCTGATGGAAGGCTCTAATGAAGTTGGAATATCGTTTCTGAGGCTGTCAATATAGATTGGACTGTTGTGGCACTCCACCCCTTGTTATATTTATACTTTGTTATATTCAGTTTATTGTTTGTTGTATCTGCTCTTTTATATAACCAAACGATTGTATTTTCAGGGTACCATAGCAAAATGCCATTGTAAAAAAATATATTAAAAAAAGAGTCTTTATTTAGGATGATAATGCCATGGGATCATAGATTGACAACTGAATTTCCATTTGTGATCACTGAACTGTGACTCATCTCTCCATTAAACAACCTCAAAATAGTTTTACTGACATAAATATCATCCTGATTGCACTGACAGCTTCTTGTTAGCTGACTCATGACACAGGGATGGCAGTTTTGGGAATTGAACCAACAATCTTGAAGGCCTGTTCCTTAACCACTAGGCCACACCCCAGTTTAGAGTGTTGGAAGGTAGAGGATGTTGTAAGGGTTGGTGTGTCACAACAGTCCAAGCTACTGTATGTTGAAATCCTTAGTGAATGGAACCAGTTGATCTTCTGGGGTAATACTAAGAATCTGCTTTTCACTCTGAAAATGTAGATATATTACTGTAAGTACTTAAGCCCAACAGTTGTAATTTATTGTATTTTAGAATAGAATCACTCTGCATGTGCCCAGTAGTTCCCCCACACATGAAGTAATACATTTCTACTGCACACACTAAAATAGTTACTGTGACACAGGTAATGCTGATACATAGGACTCTATTTTCTGGAATGACTATTGCACAGTGCATGGGCACAGTCAATGGCACAGACCATGAGCGCACAGGGCATAGCTATTGAATGGTGGAATGTTTCAGAGGCAAGGAGTGTGCAGCTCTAAGCATGCAACACAGGTAGAAAATGGGCTAGATTATGCTGAATATATTATTGATGGGTGTGTTGCAGCTGGATTCATTCATCCAAAGCCTTAACATGACCTCTTCATTCCGTTTCAGAGCTGTGCCTTGCCAATTTGCATGGTCTGCGATAAGACAAGGATAGGCATACACCAATCAGAAGTTTCTCTCTCATTATTTTGCTGACCATGTTGAGTTGAGCTGTAACTTTTGCTAAATTTGAGTTAGGACAAATCTCATAAATAAGAGAAATTTGAATTTGTCCATGTTTTCTTCTGTCAGCATTAAAATAAAACATTGTGTAAATGTTTATTATAGGCTAGTTTTAATTTCCCATTAAACTAGCTAAATAGCTAAATATTGCATTAATTGTCAATCTGTTTAAAAATTCAGTCTGTCCATAATTTGTGCTAGTACTGTTGCTATAATTTTAACTACAAGTAGTTCAGATGAAAAGATTGTGTGATTCAAGACGTCAATTTCACATAATTGTGATCCGTTTGGCATTCCATACTAGGAAAAGAGGAAGCAAGGAGGTGATATAATAAGCAGTTGGAATGCACTCTGCTGGTCCCTATTTTTTCCCCATATTTTGGGCCAGGTCCGTTCTTGCGACACTATTGGATGACCTTCTCCAGAGGGTTCTGGGGTTCTTTGGAGCTGAATCGTAGCTTTGGTCATTGTTTGACCCTTTGGCAGGTAGTTCCAATTGGGGAGTAGAACTGGAGCTCACGTGGTTCCTGGGGCAGCTGAGATCCACTGATTCTTCTATTCAAACAAGTCAGGGGAGATTCTTGTTATTGGATTTAGATAAAATAAGCATGTTCCCCTTGATCATTCCTAAGGCTGTACAAATGTTAACTGAAGGTCAATCAGCCTTTATAAGATATACTTTACTTTTATTGAACCCCGTGGGGTAATTTGTCCTCTGCATTTGACCCATCCTAGTTACTTAGGAGCAGTGGGCAGCAACAGTGCAGCACCCGGGGACCAACTCCAGTTCTGAGGCCAGTGCTTTGGTCAAGGGCAAGTGCAGGAGCGCACCTAACATGCATGTCTTTGAGTGTGGGAGGAGTACCCGGAGTAAACCCACGTGAACACGGGGAGAACATGCAAACTCCACGCAAAGAAGATCCGGTCGGACTCGGATTCGAACCCGGAACCTCGTTCTTGCAAGGTAACAGTGCTAACCACTATGCCACCGTGCCCGCCCCTGAATTTAAGTTGCCCAGCCTTTAAGACTGGGCACCTTAAATCCTTAGCCTGCATTGTAATAAATGAAACTAACCAAATGTTTTGGCAAGATATTATTTTACATTTAAATACAATGAAAACAATGTGACACAAAAACCATGTAGTGCAAAACCCACAAATCAGTGATGCAGTGGACCATGGCACATCTATTTGGATATGACAAAATGTAACATTATCCCTTGACCACAGAAGTGAAATAAAGATTTAAGCTATGATAAGTAAAACATATTGTTAAAGAGAATTCAAAATTTATCTGACTTCCCAAAAAAGAACAGGTACAAACTTTGCCCTGGTACAAATGTTTAACTCCAGCTCATGAAGACCAGAGCAGTAAGGGTCTTGTAAACAGATTACCTGTCAAGCTGTTTATGTTGTTGGATAATGATGCCATAATGGGCCTCTGCCCCAGGATTTGGTCAATTTCCTGAAAAAATCAACATGTGGTCTTATACTGGCTCCACTACGTGCCCGGTCAAGATATCTAGCTTTTAAAGTTTTCCACTTTGTGTGGAGAATGGGCCATGGCTTGTTATAGCCCTTAACAGACAACTCCTTTTGGATTCCCTGGAAGAGCATTGCGTTTCTTTGTCCTTTGCTGTCCAAGATTGTGGCCACATCATGCTGTTCAATCAAATAGAGAAACTCTTGTTTCTTCATGATTCATGAAGATTCATGCTTTGTGGGCAAGAAGCACTGGAAGCCATCTCTCAAACAACGAACCATTCTCTGCACAATCACACCTGGAAAGAAATAGTACTGATTATACAGGGAGTTTATAGCCTGCCCAAAACCCTCCCCATCCTCCGAAAAGTATTTTATTAGAGTTAGTAATTTATTTTCCCATTAAATGTGCATTTGTGCATTCTATTATGTATTGTAGCCTAAAGTTAATTGTATTTGTTACAAAGGTTCTATCATATAGAAATAAATACATGATTATGACAACAACACAGCTTTTGTTGATCATTATCATTAAAGAGGGCAGCCCAGAGATGTCAATTCAATTCAATTCATAGAAGCTTTATTGGCATGACAACACATCAGCATGGAATTGCCAAAGTGATTGCATAAAACAATAGTAGCAACAACAACTATGAACAATTTATAATTATAATAATGTTAGGTTGCTTGGAGCCTCAAATTGTGGTAGGGCTTTGTTAAAATATATATATACACTCGCCGGCCACTTCATTAAGTGACAGGAGTGGCACCCGGTGTGGTCTTCTGCTGCTGTAGCCCATCTGCTTCAAGGTTTGACATGGTGTACGTTCAGAGATGCTCTTCTGCATACCTCGGTTGTAACAAGTGGTTATTTGAGTTACTGTTGCCTTTCTATCAGCTCGAACCAGTCTGGCCATTCTCCACTGACCTTGGCCATCAACAAGGCATTTTCGCCCAGAGAACTGCTGCTTATTGGATATTTTCTCTTTTTCGGACCATTCTCTGTAAACCCTAGAGATGGTTGTGCGTGAAGATCACAGTAGATTAGTAGTTTCTGAAATAGTCAAACCAGCCCGTCTGGCACCAACAACCATGCCACATTCAAAGTCATTTAAATCACCTTTCTTCCCCATTCTGCTGCTTGGTTTAAACTTCAGCAGATCGTCTTGACCATGTCGACATGCCTAAATGTATTTAGTTGCTGCCACGTGATTGGGCGATTAGATATTTGTGTTAACGGGTACAGTTTGCAGTTGAACAGGTAGACCTAATGAAGTGGCCGGTGAGTGTATATATATATATATATATATATATTTTTTTTTTTAATTCTGTATACTTTTCAGTGTAGGAGTGCACCTCTGTTTCCACCTCACCAGTTTCACAGTGGCCACACAACCTTGTGTCCTTTGGCAACCATGACTGTTTATAACAGCCTTTCTCAATGGCCACATTGCAGCAAAGCCAAGATTTTGCCCAAATTAAAGGGATCTCTCCTCCTTTTAAATAGTTTGCCAATTAGCTGCGGTGAGATGCAGGTGGGGGCAATTGGCTCTACTGCATGTGAGGCAGGTTGTCACACATTGCTGGATTCCACCACACTGCTGTCCCTTGCTCTGCAGTGAGACAAAAGACCCAGGTGCTGTGTCCATAGCCCTGTTACTTAATTCTGATGGCTGGGATGCGGAGTTTCCAAATCCAATCCAATCCAAATTTATTTATAAAGCACTTTTAAAACAACAACATCTGACAAAAGTGCTGTACAATCAGAAATAGTTTACTTTGCAGTCGGGCAGGGAGTAGCCCTGTCCAGTACCACAAGTCCCAGTGTTTCAAATAGGATTTTTTTGGGTTTGCTTCATAATTTGGCAGAGCTGGTCTGGACCCATTTTCACTTAGAATGTTTTATTGTATTAGTAAACTTTAAGACCAGTTGACTTGGGGGACTTTTTTCTGGGTTTAGTGCTTGGGCATTTAATAATTTAAATTGCACTCTTCAGAACTTTAGAGTTTAGATGCACCCATAATTTTAGTGCTCTTTGTTATGTGTGACTCAAAATCTTGCTTCCCTATAGTGCTGTGGGCTGTTTAATGCTGTCAAAGAGTTTGTAACAGATTGTGATTGATATATTAATTTTGTAAAATCTTCTTTTAATTGTATAAAGTGCTCTATGTGCTTTTTATTTTAATGCATTTACTTGCTAAAGCTCCTTGGTGCACTGAATGTCAGACAGAGGTAGGTATAATATAAAGTGTGTCCTAGCAGAGTGCTGCCGAAACTAGATTGGTACTTTTTTCCTGACATCTGGCCTTTTTTTTTTGAAGATCATTATTTTCGTTTTTTTTAAGTTGGTTGACTGCCAGGGCCCAGGTCAGGCACTACTCCTGTAAACAGAGTCAGGTTTTTACCAGCCGTAGCCTTTCTTCTGTGGGAGACAGCAGAACCAGGTCATCTGCATAGAGAAGACATTTTACTTCTGCGTCGTGTAATGTGAGGCCAGGGGCTGCACACTGTTCCAATTACACTGCTAACTCGGTGTTTGACTCAGACTGCCGCCCTGTCTCACACCACAACCCTGTTTGAAGTACTCCGTCCTTTTGTTGCCAGTTCTCACTGCACACTTGTTTTCTGTGTACATGTGTTTAAATATACAATATTCTTTACCCCCCACACTACTTTGAAGACACTTGTGATATAATCCTTCATGCCAAATAAAATCAAATGCTTTTTGAAATCAATGAAGCAGGCAAAGATTTTTGGTTTGATGGGCATGTTCATTCATCAGGGTGTGTAGGGTGTAAATATGATCAGTAGTGTGGTGATTTGGAAGAAAACCAATTCAACTCTTGTGCTCATTAACGACACTTTGCTTGTTAAGAAAGGTCATTATTCTACTGTTAAGGATACTGCAGAATACCTTCATAAGGTTACTGCTTACACAGATGCTTCTGTAATTATCGGGGTCCAGTTAATTTCCAATTTTATAGATTTGGGATATGAGTCCTTCGTACCAGGTGTCAGGAAAGTAGCTGAAACTCAGTACTAGGTTTAAGCACAGTCACTTCCACCTCAGTGCTGTTTTGCACATCTCAGTCCTGATGCTGTCAGCCTTGATTTTAACTCTTGCATTGTGATTGGACTGTCTAGTGGGTTTTGGTTATTTTTAATAGCAAATTCTAGAATATTCAGTTTAGAATGATTCATTCTATAATTCATTTTTGGTTGAATTTTATTTGGTTTTGTTTGATTTCTTTGTACATATTTTCTAAGTATTTTTTTTTTCTTTCCAAATATTTGTATGGCCAATTCTTCTGGTTTTGTTGTGCTTCATTTATTCCACATTTCCCAGATGTCACCATTGATTCTTCAATTTAATTTTGTTACGTACGGTACATGTGCTTTTGCTTTTTTCTGTTTCAAGGTTAGTTCTCAGAGTTTGGAACAACATCTTAACAGATCTGAAAAATACTGCAGTAGCTATGGTTTAATGGCATCAGCGAGTAATACAAAAGCACTGCTATAAATGAATCAAATTAATCAATGCTAGCACACATATACTATCACCCTTGAAATTCTGTGTCAGCATTTCCTGATTATGAAAAAATAGCTAATGTCAGTTAAGGATTTCTACATTTCTTCTAAATATACAGTATATAGAAGCCTAGAAAATGTGTTGAAAATATGGATATATTGCTCATGACATTAATTTCAGCCCAAGTCGAAAGATGTCGGCTATCACTTGTAAAAACTGCACATTTGTAATGCTCAGAATACAACTTAATCAGCTTGGAAACAGATAGATTTACATGGCTTGCATTAACTTATCCTGAATGCAAAACACACACAGTATACGGTAGGCAATCAAGCCAACAACAGTCTTGACAAGCTGATTTCAAGCCGTATGCTTTTCTGTACTTAATTCCGGAATTAGGCCTGCATTTACCTCTTTATTTTGTGAAATAATAGAACGAAGTACCTAGTATGCAGGAATATCAGGTATGAGTGGGGTGCTACTGGAGCTGGATTTGCCTCATCATGTTTAGTGTGCCAGATTGCCACAGTTATTAGTTGATTGTCTATAGGCTTGAGAGCTTTGAAAGGAAAAAGAGAGAGGGGGCAGTCTGCCCTCCCTTTAATATGTTTTGCTTTACTCAAACAGGTAGAAAGCAGAGAGGCTAACAGATAGAGAAGGGATCACAGCTAAGGAAGTGCCATGGTGCACGTTTAGGGACTTGCATCTGACTAAAGATTCGTCCACACCACGGACTGAACCACACACCTCTCTGAAGATCCCTCTTTAATTGAGCAACTGCCTGGCAAATTATATACATGGATCTTCATTCATGAACTAGTCTAACACAGCCTAACTGTAACTTACAAGTAGCACTGATCATCAAAGTGCAACATACTTTACCAGTGAATTTACCAGGAGGCAGACTCAAGAATTGGCAAGGCTTTCTCCTACAGTGTCATTGACTCAAAATAGAACCATGTAGTGTCATTACAATCCTGTAAAACAAAGGCATCAGTACAATCCTGGAGCTGCCAAGACGATTATTGTGATGGTGAAAACATTTATCGAATGATATCCATGAAATTCTGACATCATGGTATAGGCAAGTGAGTGAAATTCAAGTGACACCTGACACAGCATTTGAACAATGCATGAGCACCGAAATAAAGTATACAGAAACCTGAAAGCTTTATCAGTCGACACTGAAGCATGAAACATGCACCCGATGACAGTCAAAGCTCAATTGTATCTAAAATGAACAACATTGCGTATTTAGCATGAGTGATGTATAGATTTCTAGCTCCCCATGGTTTGGAAATTGTCACACATGGCCGTGTATCTACGCTGACATTTCAGGGGCATTATTAAATCTACACACCATTAATGCTAGATAAGCTTTACTTTCTTTTAGTGCTGTTTTATTACTGGGAGCTATGAACAGTGTGTACATGGCAAGCAATTGCTTGTGTGGGTTAATGAGAACAAACAAATGATTCAATCATTTAAATGTCAAGTTGATTATGTTGCTTATGCAGGCCCCTAAGATAAACAGTGATTTGATATCTGTGTGACATTAAATTGCAGTTTGGATCTTTGGTAATGCAAAATAACTAGAATTGCCTGAAAGCCATTTTTTTTTTTTTCAATTTTACACAGAAGCGAATCAAAAAAAAAAAAAATCTGTTGATTTTGAATAGATTGCAAAAGAAAAAAAATGACTTGATGGTTTTACATAATATAAGTGGAAATAATGCCTCTCCTGTGCTGGAATAATACAGAAACAAAATAAGACAAAAAAATTGGTTTGGCTCCAAGTGGAGAGAGTGAATTTCTTTTGCATCTGGAACAGACGACTACTTGATTGAACTGTCCTTGTGAATGAGAAATTAATTCTAATGTTGTGTCCTATTTTCTTTTTTTCCCTGTGACTCCTTTCATTTTGTTGGTGTGATTTCATAAGAAACCTTTTGGCTTTTTTTCCCATCCTCATCTGTAATTGAGCAATGCTTTCATCAGTGAGAACATTGAATAACACAATGCAATAACAACACAACGTTAAATGAAAACATCCTGGTTTAGTCACATGGGATTCTGGACAAGCAATAGCTCATACATACTGTATACTGTACACAAAATTGGGTGAGGACATCCAATGCATGAAAAAAATAGACATGAGTAGCAGAGTATGGCAACATGATTTAGCATGCAAACGTACTTTTTAGAAAGTGCCATCACCCTAAGAGTGTGTTTAGTTCCCTTCGTCAATGACAATTTCACTCACTTGCCTATACCATGATGTCAGAATTTCATGGGTATCATTCGATAAATGTTTTCACAATCACAATAATCGTCTTGGCAGCTCCAGGATTGTACTGACGCCTTTGTTTTACAGGATTGTAATGACACTACGTGGTTCTATTTTGAGTCAATGACACTGTAGGAGAAAGCCTTGCAAATTCTTGAGTGGTAAGTAGTCCTGGTAAGTTCACTGGTAAAGTATGTTGCACTTTGATGATCAGTGTAAGTTACTTGTAAGTTACAGTTAGGCTGTGTTAGACTAGTTCATGAATGAAAATCCATGTATATAATTTGCCATGCAGTTGCTCAATTAAAAAGGGATCTTCGGAGAGATGTGTGGTTCAGTCCGAATTGTTCTTTTGCTCAGCGGACTAATTGTATCTGTTGCTGTGCTGTGTAGCAGTGCTTTGACACTCACAGCAGATCTGCCCCTTTTGCAAATGCAAATTCTTGCTGGATGTGCTGATTTTAGTAAAGGTAACAGGGAGCTCTGTTCTTAGAGAAAATGTTCACAGTACGGTTCTAACATCAGGCTCAGAAGACAGGGAGTAACTCTAAGGAACTGATTAAAGAAAAATCCATGAGAAAGAATGTGGCAAACCTGACCTGTGAGGTCAGTTACGGGAGGAAACTTGGATTAATTCATTTACTTATTTAACCTTTTTTAAGCCGTTCTGACAGAGAAACTTTTTTTTTTTTTTTTTTTTTTTTTTGGGTTGGTGGGTGGGGGGTTTTGGCGTTGGGTGTCCATGGAGGATTCTGGACTGCCAGATTGAGAACATTTGCAGGTTAACACACCTTTATGAACTCTTCATGGTACTGGTTTAGTGTCTTTTCAAAATGATGGTATTTTTAAATATGTTGGTGAAAGCATGGTATTTTTAAATATGTTGTTTAATCATATATTGACAATTTATCTGTACAATATTTTTAATAATACATTATCATTATCTAAATCACTTTATGATTACAATTTATGGAGGTTCACTATCAGCAAATTCCAGAAGGGAGGCCCAGTCAGACCCAGCCTGATATGGCAACAGTCCACCTCTTAATATAAGACTGTCCCCTGGCAGTGCCCAGAAAGGTGAAAGCAATTACAAAAATGCCACAAGGTAACTGGGGTCAGCCTCAACAGGGACCAAAAAATACATAAAAATGGCACAATAATAAGAAATCTTTTCTCTTTCCCCTGAGCAGCTTGGTTCCACCTGGAATACCCCCCCCCCCCCCCCCCCCCAGCTCAGAGCTAGGGATGTCTGCTCGGCTTCCTCCTATATAAGGCTGAAAGTTGCAAGCCATAATGCAAAGGGGCCGTCTGTTACAGTGGGTGAAGTCATTTTACCTCAAAACCTTGCATGGGGGCGTGTGTGTACGTGACACTGTTCATACCTAACTCCTGAGGTCCGTTTTTCCTTGAGTGGCGTCCAATTGGGATGCCCCTACCGCCAGGTGCAGAATCGAGTGACCCCACACCCTCAAGTTAATCTGACTGGTGCCAGCCCACCTCCCTGCAAGATGTGTGTTACAGGTGTGCTGTACTCTATGTCATACAATCAAAGAAAGAGCCTCCCATGCAGGTGTTGCAATATCATTATGAACCGAAAACAAAGGAGGAAAAAGCTCTATTTCTATTGTTTTCATGGGCCAACAAGAATCATATTAAGGGGAAAACAAGGATGAAAATATCAATAAAGGCATATGTACAGTCTCGTTACCTATTATTTATTCATTTAGAAAAGGAGACTGGGCAGTCTGCTCTTCTTTAATATTTTTTGCTTTATACAGACAAAGTGAAAGCAGAGAGAGCAACAGCTAGAAAAGGAATCACAGCTCAGAAGGTGCCTTGGCGAGGGTCGAGCCTCCGCCATATGTGGGGGGAGTTGTACATGTCTGAAAAGTTAACTGTCGTACGGACCACGCCATACATCTCACCCCATTACCTATTACAGAGATGCAGACGTGTCACAAATTAGAAGAAAAGCCAACATAAAGTGCCTTAGTAAGTTGTTGGGCCACTATGAGGATCCAGAACAATGTGCCTTGGCATAGATTCTACAAATCACCGGAACTCTGCTGGAGGGATGGAGCACCATTCTTCCCACAGGTGTTTCCTCATTTAGTTTTGATGATGGTGGTGGAGAATGCTGTCTAACACATTGGTCTAAAATTTCCCATATGTATTCAACTTGGTTGAGATGTGGTGACTGCAAAGTGCCATGGCATGTGATTCACATTGTTTTCATACTCCTCAAACCATTCAGTGACCCCTCATGCCCCGTGGACGGGGTCAGTGATATCCTTAAAGAGACCACTCTCATTAGGATAGAAATGTTTCATCATAGGATAAAGGTGATCACTCATAATACTGTTGTATTGATTTGCAATGACCCTACTCTTTAGGGGCACAAACCAAACCAGCAAAATGCACCCCCCCCCCCCCACCCCCCCCCCCCCCCACAGCATAACAGAGCCACAGGAGCTCACTATAGGGGTCATGCATTCTCTTGGTGTACGCCACACATCAACTTGCCCACTTTTTCAGGGATATCGTGAAGGATGACTCATCTGGCTATATCACTTTTTTCCACATCTCTGTAGACTAGTGCCTATGGTTTTTGCACCACTGAACTCTCAAATCTGAATTCTCCTTTGTAATGAGGGGTTTATGCACAACCCTACTATAATATCCCTCTCTATGTAGGTGTTGACAGACTGTTCTTGGTGACACAGTAATATCACGTCCTAATTGACATTCTTGGTCACCTGAGTTGCTTTTCTGCTTTTCCTTACATATCGCACTGATGCATGAGCATCATGGTCATCAAATGTGCACTTTTGACTACAATTTACGACCCTCTTTTCTGATGTCTTTCCCACAGATCTAAATGCAGATGTCACTTTAGTCAGTGTTCCTGTTTAAACACTAGCCAGTTGAGCTGTCTTTGTGACTGAAGATCCTGCCATCCGCGTCCCAATAGTGAACCCTCTTTCAAAGTCACATATCGTTTCATCTTGCCATCTTGATCCAAAATTGAGGTCAACTGAGCCTCCTTATACATGCCATAGAGCATGATTGGTAAATAAAACCATAATATAACAAGACCACAAAGTCACAGCGGAAAGTATGTTTAACAATCATAATGTCTACAGAAGATAAATGATGACCATAAATTGATTTCTCAGGCTGAGCTAAAAATGTTCTGGTATATAACTGATGCAGTGGCAGGATTATCGGGGTTATTGCTAAGGTGTGAGGTCATTAGGTTGACCCTGCAATGGTGACTAAAGGAATTATCAGAAATGTGTCATTGTCTTACCTAGTTGACAGATGTCTATGTGCTTACAATCAATATAAAATCAATGGTCATTGAATGCGAAGGGGCTGTGTTTTGGTATAATAGAATGGTACAATGGAACCAGCTGAAGAACCTTTTTTAAAACATGTTTGGTGACCAAACAATGTGACATACTCTGCCCAATTTAACCAATCTTTTATGCTATTTTGTGGGGAACCATTGCAAGAGCCACTGAAAACAAAAGCTTTTAACATAATACTTCTAGTGGAGAAAACAAAGCAATGACTTAAGTTGCGTTGTATAATTAAATGCTGCTCTCATGGCAAACTACAAGTCTATTTTGTCCTGTTGGTCCCAATAAAACATAACTGGCAATTTAGCCGGCATTTCAACTGCATGAAGATATGTGTGACCCACCCATGCAGTGTCTTACACTGCCCTTACACTGTGCCTCTGTTTGATTGACTCACTCATTTTTCACACTGCTATCTCCATTTTTCTGCAATGAGGTGCATCCTGGACGACCCAGCAAGGAACAGATTATCTCCTCACGGCCCCACAGCATGGGGAGCTGGGGGCTTATCAAGGACCCCACTCCAGCTGCAGTACCCATCTCTGCACATAGTGGGAGATAAGGCTTTACCCAGCTAATACGGGCAATGGCCACTCCACTCCCTCCTTCCTTAATGTGGCCAGCTGCTGGGACAGCAGTACTTCCTGCAGAGCGCTAAACATTTCAACCAGGGCCACAAAGACAGGCCTGAAGGTGCTTTAAAAGCAACACAAATATCATGCTAAACTGAAAGACATAATATCAAGATGAAACTGGCTGTCATTGTTCTCCACAACAATGACATTATTTCTCCTGGACAGAAAAGTCATTGGTCATTGGTTGTGACATAATTAGTTCCGTAACCAATAAATAGGTTTAATACCTGCACACGTACACATGCTTGGTAGCAATTAATTCATTGTTGTCATGGACTAAAATTATTATATGGTACTCATTGCCCATTCATGCAACTAGCTAGTTAATTAGACACATTGAATTATTATGTACATTGGGTGAAGATATCATTTGTGTGGTGTGTACTACAGTGGGTCACCTGTTCTTGGCCAATATCGAAAGCTAATATTATATTAGCTTATTAAAACATTATTTTTTATTATTGAAACAAATATATTTTCTTTATGCTTTTGACTTCCTTAGTTACACTTCCTCAGGCAAGGCAGATCCAATGACAAGCATATGTAGCAACTGGCCTCTACGTGTAGCAAAGTGACACAGATCTGTTAAGTAGTCCGATTTCATTCACTACCACAAACTAACAATTTTTAAATAAATTCTAATAAATAAATAACCTTTAAAAGTGCTGACCTTATTTGCTAGATTGCTACCTGTCAGCTTCTAACATTAATTTTATTTCAGTAAATCCATTCACTGCTTCTATATTGTTACAATGTATTTATTTTTGGTGAAAAAACAAATATGGTTACTCCTGCTCATTGAAGGCATTTTATATTGCATGTATATGGGTTTGTGTACAGATAATTAATTTTGTGAGGTGCAGTTTTATGTTGTACTGCATTGAGCTAGGTCATGGCCCAAATGCATAGCTCTAAATAGAGCCCCACAAGTAATGTGATCGGGGTTCTCCTAAATATGTCAGGGGCACGGTGGAGAAAGCTGTCCTTTCTCCTAGAGATATTATTGATTTAGTGCAGGATAACATTGCTGTACATTTGAGATTTGGTACCGATCGATTTGTTTAAGGATTATGATGCGGATAGATAGTGGCAGGCTTTTGATTTTGCACCAAGGAAAGCGAATAGTCTTACATGGTTTACAGTATGCAACATTTTTCAGCATTGAAGATGCATCCTTCCTAACATCAGATCCAGTGAGTGTACTATTGCTGTAAGGCACAGAACACACACATTTCCCACTTGACATTATCATTTCCATAATAAAGCGACATAGCTCAGGAGGTAAGACCGATTGTCTGGCAGTCGGAGGGTTGCCGGTTCAAACCCCGCCCTGGGCGTGTCTAAGTGTCCTTGAGCAAGACACCTAACCCCTAACCCCTAACTGCTCTGGCGAATTAGAGGCATCAATTGTAAAGCGCTTTGGATAAAAGCGCTATATAAATGCAGTCCATTTACCATTTACCATTCAAAGCATCACCAATTTTGTATTATTATTATTTTGTTAATTTACCTATCTACTTTATTGTTCCATAAGTTCCATTTTTTTTTCTAGCTGCCCATGCAGAATGCTACTTTTCAATAAAAATGAGAAAAAAAAAGTTCTTAAAAAATAAACAATGTTTTACTCGGCAGTGCAATGCACTTCATCTGGGCTCCTACTAGTCACATGCATGTGTTTGAGCACTGGAGAACTAAAGGATACTCCCTGTTCACCTAGGATGCCTGTCATTTCCGGTTCATGAAAAATCTGTGTTGGACAGATGTCGTGACTTGCCAAGAGGCAAGACGTGCCTGTCCGCCCGCTGTCTCCAAACCGAGGACAAGTGCTGTCACAATAATCTCCCGCCACAGCAGAAAAGGATTACGAGGACGTGAATGAGCGTCTGTTTTATTCAGGAGTGCATTAAATAAACATTATTCTCTGCGTTTGCAGCCAGAAACAAGGTATGAATGTATAAATCCGTCTCTTTTATGAGCAATGAGTTGGTAAAGAGTGTGGCCCTGATTCAGTGATGTGAGAGTTACCGTTTAATGTGTGCGTGTCTTGTCTTCCATGTATAACGTCTCCTTATCATGACATCCCATTTAGTTTGCTGTGACACACTCAATATCACACTATTATGCAACTCAGCAACATGAAACACAAAGCTTATTATAGTCTGTATTGAATTACATCAATCTGTACTGCACTTTTAAAATGTTGATCAGTTTGAGGTCAGGTGATCCATCACTGTATAACGTCTGGATTTACATATACCCAGCATGCATAACGAAGATCAAACATTATTGTGTCTCTCCTGATTTCAGAATATGGCTAATTTTGATGAACAGGTAGGACCCTGAAAGATGGTATGACATTTGATGAATCAGAAAGATCCTTGAGACCTTTGTATAATTATTGACTTGCTGTTATGCTAGTCTACAAAGCCTTGGGAAATCAATGGAATTGACTATGTGTTGTGTTTATGTAGTGAAATTGAAGTATTTGGGAGGGCATGTAGGATAAGGCAAGGGTGGGGCTGGGGTGGGGGGGGGGGTTCTGACAATGACACAACAAGCATGGGCTTTGTGTCATCAATATTCAGAGACTCTGTATGGAGTAGCATACAGGCCCGTTTAAACCATACTCTGTTTAATTTAGGGATTTAATGCCCAGCTATAGAGCATCCTGAATGAACCACAGTCAGTCCATCGAATGAGCCAGTTGATGCACTGGTGCTTGAAAGGACATATGAGATAACTGAAACGCAAATAGGGAATGGCTTCAGAAATGATGCAACCAAATCTGTGATCGAAACATGGCAAATGGACAAATAACTGTAGATGATCAATCAGCTTAGCATGTTTGTATGACGCCAACAACAGTATAGAATATTAAAACATGACATTTAATTGATATAAATTTGTTAACTTTTTTAGTGAGCTGAAATGATAATATTGTACCACAGTACTTCCTTGTCAACCACATGGTGAACACAAAGAATAAGAAAAAGAAGCATGTTGAGAGAGGGGGGATAGAGTGCAATTTCAAAGCATTGCTGTTGTATATTCCTTTATTCGAGTTTGAATGATATGAGCTGTTGACAACTGCTGCTGCTAATACTACTACTACTAGATAAGATAAGATAAGATAATAAGCTTTATTGTCATTGTACTGCTGTGCAAGGCAACAACACGACACAATTACAATGGCACTCCCTTTAATACTACTAATAATAATAATAATCTCATAGAAAGCATGTCAAACATAATCTGTGGAAATTATAGTGTAACAGCACATCACAAAGGCATGTGCCTTGTATGTGTAAGGTTTCATGTGTGGGGGTGTTTTAAAACCATTTTCACATTCAGTGAAAGCCAAACATCTGCCTCTTCTCACTCCTATGCTCGCTACATGCATTATATCTCTAAATACGTTATGTAATGAGGTTAAACTATTCATGATTCTTTTCTCAAGCCTTGCTTTAGTTGGCGTAATTCTTTAACCGGGAACTCCACATTGTTCTATTGTATAATGAGAAGCTCCCACTTGAACAATATTACATTTCTATTGTCTGAGGTAAGCCTGATCTCTGTCTACACTTGCTGTTCCTCAGCCATTATGAGCCATTTATCTTGTGAAGAAACTGCAGCAGTCTCAAGCTAAATTTAGCTTTATGGCTGAACGGGCTTGTGCAACAAAGTCACCAAATGAGTGATGTGCGCTGGAGGAACATTTTTCTGAATCCGGCACTAAAAACTGTTCTGAAGGAAGCCTTGTGGAAAAATTTGGGCTCATTCTGCAACTGTGACCCCCGATGATTGTTTGGGTACTCGTAGTTCATTTGTCCAGCTGCATGTAATGTGTCTTCCTCATGACTAATGTCTTTGCGAGCCCGACTTGTCCACCGCAGAGTGAAAAGAACACACGCTCTTCTCCAGCCCTCCTGAATCAAGATGGTTTGTGGAGCATTGCAGCATAAGCATGATTGGGTATTCCAAATTAAGAGAAAAATGGGGGCAAACACACCGCCTCCATGCCGACTGACTTTTTGGAAGGACTGCTGGAAAAAAGCCTCTGTTGAAGCAAATTAGTATTTATTTTGTCATTTCTATCTCAGTCTCCAGATTTGAACTATACTGAAAGTTTGTGGGTGGAATTGAAGAGGGCAGATCCCTCCATATGTTCACCAATCTCATAAAACATGATAGAAAATGACCCATTAGTGTCATCCTTGCAAAGTGAGGGTACACAATGTACTGAATATAGGGGCATGTGATCGTTATTAAAGCAGAATATTTACACATGTCCAAGAATTAGCTCAGTGCCTGTAATTATTGTGTTTTGTATTTTATTGTATTTTATTAATCTTTCAGGGTTTCAATACTTTAGAGGGTACTCTACCTGTATATGGTATTTAAATGCAGTGGTGCATATTCTGCAGTCTGAAGATTGGACTGTAGGTGTTACATATAACTTACTATTCAGTGTTAATATTCTGTATTTCAAAAAAAGTGTATTTTTCCTCTAAGCTCACATTTATTTCATAATGCTAGGGGTTTGGTCCTCAATCATACTCAAAATGAGATGATAAAATTTCTTCAGTTGTTTTAGACTGCTGGATGTGTTTAGACACAACATCTCGTTGATACATTTCTTGAGGTACATGTTAACACAAGCACTTGTTGTTATCTCCATAGTTCAGAATGTACTAGAGAAATTCTTAAGTATGTATTCAAGCAAAGAATTTATAGAAAATGCATGCTGGAAAGCATTTAGACAGCAAGAGAAAGCTTTCCAAGTTCCAAGATTTATCAGGCTCTTTCTCTGAGTCTTCTTTATTTTGACCTCCTCCGTCAATTCGGCAGAGAACAGGCAGGACTGTGCTAAGCAACAACCACGAAAGAGGGTTACTACAAAAATCTGTTGCCAAAAAGATGCCAGATCAAAAGTCCTGCCAGTAAAGATTTCATTATGGCATCTCACTTTGAGTAACAATTCAATCCATTGCTCTTAATTTTTTTTTTAATTCTTATATGTACAGGTAATTGCATTTTGCAGTAGCAGATTGTGGTGAGTACTTATTTCAGAGATAAAGAGTCTACCAAAGCAAGCTCTGAAGACTCTTCCCCTTGCCTTATCAGGAAATAGCATCTCTGGCTGATTAGGGTCCAGCAGTCTGACTGTGCTTATGTTAGCTCTGTAGTCCAGTGCCCCAATGACCATACAACTCAGCTTGCAGGACTGCAGATAGAAAAGACGTGCTGGGCAGTCAAGACCTGATAGGCCAATCCCGAGTCGATATGGGTTGTGGAGATACTCATCCAATTCATCAAATCACCTGGATCCCATTCCTTTATGTATCATCCCCCCACCCCCCCCAAACAGACACACACACACACACAAACCAGCTGATGTTTTATGTAAAATAAAAAAAAATAAAAAAAACACCAAATGTCTACAGGCCCAGTAGTTTGCTCTTTGAATGATTCCTGCAAATCATTCCTGAATGAACAATGCTTTTCACATGCAAATGTGAAAGAACAGTGTGCGGGGAGGATGATACACACTGTTTCTGAATCATATTCAAAGCATAGTTTCTAAAACTGCTGCCTTTGGCCTTCTACAAGAAAAAAAAGCATAAAAAATGTGTCAGTCATAAGTGAAAGCAGCCACCCAGAACACAGGATCTTGTGTTCTGGATTATTAACCAGCCTCGAAGACAACATGTCTATAGAGCATATTGAAAAACTCATCTATTGTAGCTGATGCAATCAACATTCTCTTTTTCAATAGGTAACCCCAGCTTTATCCACAGCAGACCGTGTCCAGAGGATTCACACCCTTCCTCACGGAGGGCTATTGATTCAGCTGAAGAGGGAAAGTCATGGACTGATTAATTATAGTAATGTCATCTCTCTCACAGAAGCAGACAATATTATGGCATAAAATAAAACAGTCCTTGATGTTACTGCCCTAGTTAATGGAAGCTGCAGTCTCACCGAAGCGTGTGTACTGGGTACTGTCGCTTTTGGCTTGAAGCATGTTTTGAGTGATTGAGGTGGTCCTTTCGTCAGTTGGTGGCTCTTAAATAAGACAATTTTTTTTTTTTTTTTTTTTAATCATGTGTTTAATTGTGAAACTCTACAATGTCTACATTTTGGATTGGTTTTGAGTAAAATTACTTTGATTCTGCAGTGCGCTCACTTAATGTCCCTGAGACATAACTCTGCCTGACTGTGGGGCACTCTTATGTAAAGCAGTTTTGGGGGACTGAGGGCATGTTTGCACTTGAACTTGACAAAGGAATCTGTAGTGTACTGGTGCAGTGGCATTATCGACCACCGTGAAATGTTGCAGCCACTTGTAACCTCATGGCGGAAGGGTTATGACAGGTTACTATTGATTTATTTTTCGGTTCTTCCGGCATTTGTATCAGATGTCCACCCACATATGGGATGGCGAGTTCATCCTGGCCTGTAACATGACCCGTGGCGGATGATTCATGAATAAATAAAATGCAGCACAGGCACTTTGTAACTCTCTGAAAAACACAGGACCTTCGAAATGGCATCATGTGCATGCAATCTCACACACTTGTTCTGGCATTGCCATATGAATAAGTATTTTTAAGTATTAAAAATTGATATTTGAATTGAATCAAAACTTACATTTTTAATTTAAGTTTAATGAACTTGCCAAAATATTGTAATCTATGTAAAGAAAAACTAACTTCCTGAAGTGAAATGAAAGGGAAAATATATTTGAATCGAGGCCTAAATCTCTAATGGTGTACAAAAAACAATAAACCATTTTCCCTTTTAAACATAGTCTTTAAATTTATGAATTATGTCAAAATAGTAAAATAACAAACATGCATATTAGTAATAGTACTAATAGTACCAGCAATATCAGTAGCCAGAGTTGTAAAATTAAAAGCAAATTATTCATTATGTATGGAAAATGTGTTGGTAGTGAAACTAATGCTAAAAAAACAATTCATTCATTCAATGCGGGTGACCTCTCAACACAGTGTAATTATGATAGCAAACACAAATGCAATACGCTTTGTTAATAGACAGTTTACTTCTCCCTGATTTGCACCTGTATCATTAAAGATAATGGAGGTGTAGGCTATGGCATAATTGTAGTAACCAATCACATGCAGTATTTCGCTTTATTAAAGTCATCTCCAAAATATTCACCGTTTTTGACGTCATTATAGTTAAAAAAATGTTTGAAACATTATAAATCTGCCCCAAATGTGTAGCTTGTACAAATGTTCTTTTAAACCAAAGATTCATTCATAATGGTAAATATCTATGCATCCATTATCTATACCCGCTTTTCCTGGTCAGGGTCGCGGGGGGTGCTGGAGCCTATCCCAGCAAGCATTGGGCAACAGGCAGGAATATATCCTGGACAGGACACCAATCTACCGCACAGCAATGGCAAATATACTGTATATATAGCCTATAAAATAACAATAATGAAATCATGACATGTCCACATGTTAGTTTTATGTCAATGCATTTATTAGTAACACTTTAGGGGGCATGGACTGGCCCCAAAATGAAAATGAAAGTATTATTCATAAAATAAATGTGTTTAAAGCCAGAGTCTGCAAAATGATGTCACATGAATTACCATTGTTTCACTTTTGCTTTTTTGTCTTTTTGGTTTACTGTAGTTGCGGCATGTCGCACTGTTGCCATGAAAACATGAGCATGACACTGAGACTGTGTTCATTTGTCACAATAAGTGCTCCATCAAAGACCAAACCTAGCAATGTACAACATGGTGTACACAACCAGACACATGGTAAACGTGTTATATTTCAGTAATGTGATTTGAGAATGCTCTATTTTGAACAACATTCTGATAAAGGTAAAACAGCATGCATTTTCTTTCCACGATGGACCAAATTAAGCAATTAAATGCAGAGGCTTATCAATGTATTTCACTCGTAGGCTATTTGTTCCTTGAAGCCGTCTCCTGCTTGTTGATTTTTTGTTACTGTTGCTACAGTTGTGCATTTTACTTCAATCATTTCTAGAGATCTACTAATAATTTCACTTTTTATACTCTTTTAACTTTGTTTTTTTCTGTTTTCTGTGATTTTGCAAGTTATTATCTCATATGTACAAGACAATAATAACACATAAACCTCATACGTACAAGATAAAGACTTTTACTGCAAAACATTTTTTTTTACACGTTTTGCATTTTGGGGCTTCTGTAAGAACAACAACAACACAGACAACTGAAACAAAATATAAAAATTACTAAAACATTTAAAATGATGGTTTTCCTTATAAAGCTAGAAGAAAAAACGTTATTTACAGATAAATGCCGGACCATTTTTTCCATGATCCCTGAACTTGCAGATTTTTCAAGGGACCTAAGAGTATATTTATATTATAATATATCTTTTTGGATGTCTTAAGACATAAGCAGACCTTTGTAAATACAAAAATGACCCATTTTTTGTTGGTTCTGCAATATCTCCAAAAATGTTCCCACACCATCTGCCTTGAAAAAACACCAAAGCGCATTGCATCACAGTGACAGATCATCATATTAGGCCTATCTGTAGTACAGGCAGGCATATACCAGCAGGAGAGGGCCAGGGGCCGCACTTCATTTAATGACACAAAGGGACAAAAAGCGGAAGGCAATTAATGACTGAAACAGCAAAGAGATGGGAGATACCTCTCAAGACACTATATTCATTATTTGAAACAGCGAGATGTCATTAGATGACAACGAGATTACAGTTTTTAATCAACCGCACAATTGAATCCAGAGTTAAATTTCAATAGCGTTTCTGGGCATAAATTAAATGACTTCCACAAATATAGAGGGCGTGAAGTTGCCAGTGAATGATTTTGGTCTTACAGCCGGAATTTAGCACCTGCTGTTTCTGTGCCCGCATTTTACAGTGTGTGATGTTTCCCTTCTCTCCCCATGAATTCAGAAAGGTAAAGCAAAAAAGAATACAAACACAACTGTTCACAATAACATAATGAAATGTAAGTAAAAATAAAAACTGTATGGTGTGTGCTGTTAGTCTTGTCAAAGCAAAACTATCTTGGGGAACATATTAATCAGTCGAATTAATCAAATAATGTTTTGATTAACAGCTACTTTAAGATAATGATTAACCTGCCTATATATTTATATGGGTAGCGTGTACAAGTTGTTAATGGTTGTTGGAAAAACTGCCTCAACAAATTAAGCATGTGAAACATGTATGATCAACACATTTTATAAAAAATAATCACTGGGTAACAGGCAAGTGTCCATGCATCAGCTGTTCAGATAGTTGACACAATGATGGCCTGTGAGCTTCAAGTAGAGGAAACTAAAATCGTGTACCTGCATTTGCCATTCCTCGCAAAGTGCTTTTGTTTCTCTTGTGTGATGAACAATCAAGCATGCATTCCATGAATAATGTGCTGCAGCCAACAGCTAATTTAAGTATACCAGCACTGTTCTTTTTTTTTCTGTCAACGCCTCCACTGAACAAATCCATTTTCATAGATTCGCTCTTCATTTCCAGTACACGCAGCCAGACACTGGCAATGTAATGAATAAAACGTCAGTTTATCTGCACGAGCTCCACGATTTAAATGGTCATGAAAAAAAAAAAAATGTAATTAGCCGCTCACGAGTATTTGATACACTTCACTCACAACATTTCTGTGCTGTGCAGCCACAGGGCAATTTATCTCATTCAGTTAAGTGTAATTCTCTAGTAATTCTGTTATGATTACATTTGTCTCTACTAAATTGAACTGTCCTATCACAAAAGTAATTAAAGAGAAGAGAAGAAAACCATGCGACTATATGAGGTTATTTATTGAAAGACTTGCTTACCAATGGGTATGAATTATTCAGCAAAAGGAGAAGTTTGTTATTAATGGAAAAAAATATTGAGAACAATTATCAATTTAAAAAACCTTTCTATCTAAATATAAATCAATCCATCCATCCATCCGTCTGTTAATCTGCTGGTCTGGCTAGCTAGAGTGATGGACATTTGAATGAGTTATTAAATGCTTTAAATTGGCATCATGATAACTTTTAATGTGTATTACAATCATTTTTAAAATGGCTTAAATTCTTTCCTGCATTAGGTTTAAAACAAATTGTATTTGAGCAAGAATTGTCATCTAGCTTAAGAAAAATCAAGTAATTCATAATGCTAATTAATGATAGATGCAGTATTTCTTTTTTATTTATGAAAAAATAATTTCAGCTATTGGATACTATGGGGGGAAAGTACTGAAATATATATAACCACTGCAAGAAGATAATAATATTGTTCATGCAAAAATATGGTAGTAGTGCTATGAATTTCAACATAAAATGTCAAATGAAAACATGCATTGTCTGGCACTGAAATGTCATCCTCACTTGAAGGTCATATGCCATGAAGTGGAAGGTCAGAGTGTGGTGCATTGTTATTAGTCATGACTGTCTGGACCTGGATACTATTCACACTTGTGTATGTACACATCTGGTCAGGTAGTTCAGTATTCTTTGCCTGTGCAACCCTGAACTTCATGTTTATTTTAAATCAGCCATAGGGCTATATTGGCATGAATTCACACTTACCCCAGCACAGTGTGTCACCCAGTCAGTAGGCAGTCACCGATATGCACATGTTCACGGAGATGAGGATGAAAATTGATGAACCTTAAATAATTAAGAGGCGGACAAAGGTATGAGCTCGGTGCTTTCGTCTGTGGCATGCATGAATAACAGATGAGTCTCAGAACTGAATTAGTGATGCTCCCGGGGCATTAAACAGGGATAGAAGGGAGGCAACGGAGAGCGCAGTGGGAACACTGCCACAGAAGATAGACCATAATGACCTTGGTGAGGTGTTGTATCTTGATGCCTCCCACAAATCTGGCTGTTCTCCCGAAAAGACACACATGGTGGTATTTTCACATAGCTTGAAATTCAACAGGCTGCATTAGCTGCACTTGACCACCTGTCTGGCTAATGATGTGATCTAAGTCAATAGAACATCAACATATGTGATTCCATATGTGATTGCTTTATATTTCTGAAAAAAACATGCAATAATAGTCACTGGTTTGAATCCCAGCTGGGCCCTTTCCATGTAGAGTTTCCGTGTTCTTCCTGTGTCCAGGGATTGTGGGTGTTTCCTTCATGTAATGTGGTCTCCTCCCACAGACCAAAGACATGCAGGATAGGTTAATTACGAGTGTGGGAGTGAAGGGTGTGTGTGCCCTGTGATGGATTGGCACACCTATCCAGGGTGTATTCCTGCCTCTCCCCTAATGCATGCCGGGATAGGCTCCAGCCCCAACCCCCCATTCTCTTGACCCCATCTAGGAGGTTAGCTGGTTAGATAATGGATGGAGGGATCCAATAATACATGTTTTATTGGCAATATATAAATGCATGATGCAGTGGGGAGCTGATGTGACATATTGCGTACCTTGTAAACTGCAATTAATATAAGACTGTACTGTATGCTTATGAGGGTGCAGGTGTGTGGAAGAAAGGTGTGTGGAAGAAAAAAACTTTCACAGAAGGTCTGGATTCTATGAAAAATATTCAATCAACATGTGTCCGTAACTATGACTCACAATGAAAAGCAAGTGTTAGTGTTTTTATTCACAAACAGTTCAACATTTACCTGAAGAAAACTTGAAAAAAATAAAAATAAAATACACAGTGGTCCTGTTTAAGTTGATGAATCATTTCTGCCAGAGGATGCAACTGCTAGCCAGTGCGACCCCATGTGCCAAAGCCTGACAGGGCCCTGCAGGAGCTATCATATAGCAATAGCATTGCCTGAAATCCTCACGCTGGTATGTTGAGTGCTCCTGTTTCATTTCACTCTTTCTCCAAAAAGAGACATTTTCTTTCTTGAGAGGGAGTGTGGGTAACACACTCCCAAAAATTAGTCTTGGAGTGTCATAACCTCATTTCAGCTGCCTTGAGGCACGCTTTATACTTTTTCAGAATCTGTATTTGCACAAGTGAGATCAGCAAAACCAGACCATTACAATGATACTTGCATTTATTTGTACGTTAAAGTTAAGGAACTATTGTAATTGACTCCAGGCTTCTTGACTTCTCTTAAAAGACCTCAATGTCCTTTTCCAGTTACATCATACTTTTGCCTTTCCCCATTGATAATCAGCCAAGGCTCCGTTTTTTCATGTTTCCTATCTCTGTGTAGAGCTTGGGAAGTAACTCGTCTTACATCCCAGAGACCCCATATACATTTTTTTTCTCAAAGAACCTCCAGGGTGGTGTGCGCATGTAAACCATTATCCTTCAGTGCGACTGAGTCCTGACTAAGACAGTGGCATGTGTTACTGTGAGTCCCATAGGTTGGTCTATAATGGGCTGGACTGCTATCCAGGGACAGACGTATCGGTCAACTGGCTTTCCCTTTTTTCACTGCATAATAACAGTCTCTTTGGACGATCAGTGCCTGCAGTCTGCAGGCAACAGCTGCACAAGAGGTGTATTTTTCCAATAAAATGGCTGCACAGCTCTTTTGGGGGACTGCAGAGAGGAAAAAAGAACTGGATGGCTGCACTCGCAGGCAAGCTGATCTTTACAGGTTTTACACATATTATCAATTGTAAAAATATATCCTAAAAATGAGAGGGAAATGATTTCAGTACTGCAGAAGAAGAAAAAAGAAAACACTGCCAGTATTTTACAGAGCTGACTAGTGAGCAAGGACATTTTATTTCCACAAAGGAGCATTTTTACATGAGGAATATGTCCCTGAATTTAACCTGGTCATGTTTTTTTTCTTTATAAGCATAGCTATTACCATCCAAATCCAGAAGCAGAGCCTGAATATGATATCCCATTTGCTGAAAACCTTTGATCCTGTTCCACCTGTTTCAACCCAGAAATAATAAAGAGGCTTCACTTGAACTAAATTCTCTATAAAAAGCCAATTAATACCCATTTCACAGGTTTATTCACGTACTGAAGAAAGAGCATCGTTTAAAGCAGTATGTGAAACCAGAACCTACTGATTCCCGGCAACTATTTCCTAAAAACAAATGTCACAGGTGTCACTTTTTCTACTTGGGAAAATGTTTGTGCTCAAACAACCAACCTGAGGTGCTACCTTTAAAAAAATGTATACTGTGTGCTGGCAAAAAGAAAGGTGTGGCACTCCCTTGTAAGAAGGGAGAAACTTACTTTATTATCAGAAGCAGGATGTTTTGGCTGACCTGGCCTTAATCAGATGAATCACAAACCTAAATTAACCCTTACACCAGGGACATCTCGCATCTGATGACTCACGGTTTTTGAGAAATAGTACAAGCAGTACTTTCTCTCTGAGAATGCTGGGGTTCCCTGCATGTCCTGTAAAATGTCCCTAATCCTTTTCTGTCACAGTTTTTTTTTTTTTTGTCACAAATTCCATTTGGAACGTAACCACTACACTGGGTGAGGGGTTGACTCTGAAAAAGCATAATTTCTAATTGATCTACTTTTTTGTGTCAGATATGCTAGGTTTAAAGATCTTTTGAAATTATTTTAGGCTTTCATTTGATAAAATAAACGGAAAACACAAGAGATGTTTTTAGTTTTCATCTTTTTCATAATTTAGGTGCCATGTAAGGAAGAATTTTGGGCAGATTATTTCCCCCCCTTTTTGTGTTGGTATCATGGTGACAATATTTTATAGACAGACAAATCAGTCTGCTGTAATCCTGGGTACCTCATGCCCCCGCATTGGCGAATGAGGAAATACCAGCATGTGTCACCTTATTGCAGACCCCACTGCCGAGTCAGCATTGCCACGTCAAAAATATTGCGGAGAAACGCCACAATTGTCTCTGGGATGGGATTACTATGAGTATGACTCTGTCTCAGATTTACTGTAGTTTGTTGTTTGGTCCTTTGGTTTTTCATGAAATCATTCAAGGTTTCAAGCTAGTTTGGAATGTTTGCAAAATTAATTTAAATAACTGTTAAAAAGTATTAAATGTATTGTTTATTTTATATAATACCTGGTTTAAACATGTACACAACACCCATTCTAAACGTCTAAAATCTTGCCCCCAAGAAATGGGGTACCTACCAAAAAAAAAAAAAAACACAAACTAAAACTAAGCGGAAATTGATATCAAAATTGAAAGCTAAATAAAAATAAAAACTAATGAAATATTCAAAAGTATAACAATCTGGTTCTGGCCCAAAGAAAATCCAAGGCCAAGGCACAGTGGCCACGGCACTATGCTGTAGAAGACAGCGTCATTTCAAAGAGATGCTAAGCCAAGGTCCTGATTTGCTGGTCATTATAAATGTCCCGTGGCCCTTTTTCGAAGCATTATGGATATTAACCTCAGTGTCCTGGTCAAATTACCCGAAAACTCTCTAAGCATCTGGCCTCCAACTCATACCCCTGTATCTGATTTGCTATCCATTACGTCGCCCCCACACTTTAATTTCCCTAGTCATTACTAGAAATAATGAATTATGAGTTGACCTATTCAGTTAATAAAAAGTAAATAGATAAATCACTGATAGATGAAATTGCAGTAATATGATAGGCTTATAGCTATAGTTGGCCATTCCAAATAGTTAGGAAAAAATTCAATTAGGGGATAAGTGTGCCTTAAATAAATATTCTCTGAGTTGCCAGCATTCACTATATATAATTTTGATTACCAGCACAATCCTGTTTATCACATTTATCACAGAGAAATTGCATCATTGCTTAAATATCACTGTTCAGCCAATGTGACTGTTGTCCCCTTTCTCACTCATGGATGCTCACAAAGGGCAGCTATCTCTCTTCTCTGAATGTCAAGTGGAGGCTTAAATTTTCCAGTCGCTCAGGCCAACGTCTTTCCTGACCTTCATCTATTTTCCGGCAGGCTGAGCAGCTAATCACTGGCACTGTCATTACGACGGCTGCTTCACTCTGTAAATGTTTCAGAGTATTACCTGGGGGATTTTCGGCACGGCAGACAACTTGGAGCTCTCGCAAATGGGCCTTGGGAGTGAACGCCCTTCGCTAGAACGGCTCCACCTGCCTATCCTATCAACTCATAAGTCTGGAATACACATGGCCCTACCCTGCCCGCCACCATTTCATGAATCCACTTTCTCCTGCTCCGTATATCAGGGATATCTTTCCTGATACTATTATACTCATTACATGGAGACTGTCGAATATTACCGATGCATTTTCCATAAACGGATCCACTCTCCCTGCCCCTGCACAGAGTGCACTTGGTCTGCTTTTATGTAATGATATATGTATTTGGCCAGATCTGTGCATTCTTGATTATGCCAGTAATTTGCACTGTCAGTGCCCTGCCTTAATTATACGCTTTGCAACAGATGTAAATATTCATGCTGCAGATTATTACCATTATGTGTTTAAAGCTGATCCATGCAGTTTATTTGCTTGCAAGGCAATACATTCCATTAGCCCTCCCAACAATGCACGGAAATACACCATCCCTTTCCATAGATGTAATAGCATTTTGAAATATGTGTTACAAGTAATGTTGCTATCTACAACAGTGCAAATCTACAGTGTACTGTATAGTACAGATAAACATAATGTACGATTAACATAGGAAAATTAAGTTCATCTCATATTTGCATAGTAGGAGAAAATAGAAAACAGCAAAGACTGAGGAGCGGGGAGGTGGCTGAAGTCTGTGATTGAAGGAATGAGTGTTCTTCATTTTTCATTATAGTATTCTTTCAGGCTTTTGTTCATGTCACACACATGTTGGTTAATGTCATGGGGAGACAGTGTGAGATTATGCCAGGGAGACTTGCAAAAGTGTTCACCACTATGTGTTCCATCAGTCTTAAGATTATTATTATTTTTAAATTTTGCCACATCCGTTGGAACAGAGCCAATAGCTGCCCAAGTCCAAAATGAACTATGAGGTCCCAAATCAATCTACCTGAAAAAATGTTTTGATTTGAACTTTTATTTAAGCTTTGAATGAAACAGTACACTACATTAATGTCTGTTCTTACTCCATTTAGAGGGTTTGGCCATACAATTCACAATATGTGACCCAACACAGGCTTGGGATACATATCTTGCCCTTAACCATTTCGAAAGAGACACTAGAAACGTTGCCAAATCACCATGCAGTCAAAATGGAGCTAATACCAGACTCTCATTTCTGAAGATCAAATCCGTTCACCTAAATTTCAAAATTCTACTCTGTGTAAATGTGAAATGTGAAATTTTATTAAATAGTGGCTCCAGTTGGCCAAAATTATTATGGTAGTAGAAGAATAAGCATGTGGCTTTATAGAGAATAAATCAAAGGTTAAACTTTTTAAAAAGGTTAAAAAGGGCCTTTTTCTGTTTTATCAATTAATTCATAATCTAACCTATTCAAAATCATATCAAGCAATGAATAAGGAACTACACAAATAAATAATTTCATCCAGTAGTTCATGTTTTGAGGTCGTACTTTATGAGAAAAGGCAAAGATCCCAATAAATAAAATCTTTCAAGCCAGTTAATACAATATTCATACAGTCAGATCTCCAGAAATATTTACTTAATGATATATTGCATGTTGTAGCTCTGTTTCTATATTTTAAGAAATGAAAAAAGATTTTGAAAAATGTATCCTAAATATATGTATTTTGTCATTTTGTCACGTTTTGTACTGTAGGGTCACTGTAGGGTCATCTTGTGTTGGAATCATTGGCAGATTGAATGGCACTTGACATTTATTTATTTATTTAGTTTCAGTTAATTTGATTATTTATTTATTTATTTTTAAACTGGAAAGGTTGGAGGCTGCAGTATTCTCTCACCTGAAACAATTTATGCTTCTGCACAGGTATTGGGCAGCAAACTGTAAGCAGCAGGGTCCAGAGCCACTGACATTGATAGGATCCTGAACGTACACCATGTATTGTAATTTATTTTTGATAAAACCACTTCAAACCTTAATTGAAATGGTATTAAGCTGTTAGCTTTGCACAGGTCAAGTTATCTCACTCAAAACATACCTTAAGATTTTGCAAGCGAAAATGATTCTTTGATTCAGTTAAATTGAGATTCTGCTTTAAGCTAAAATGGGTCAGCCTAGCAATCATAAATATAAATACAGTAAAGGCCAGGATTCAATTATTGGCCTTAAATTGGAATGGAAAAAAAAAAAAAAACTGAAACCATTATTTTTCTCTAAAGTCCTACATGTTAATGCTGGCAATGAGATTACTTGAAAAACAATGTTTATAAAATTGAGTCACTGGCAAAAACAAAGTTTGATTGAATCCTGTCCAAAGTCCTTTAAGTGCATACTGTCAGATACTGTGGATTTTGTATAAATGTATTACCAAATAACAAGCCAGCTTGCCTTTGTTCAAAGGGCATTGTTAGAAAAGCACTTGACAGTGAAAAGTTTTCTGGACTATCGGACGGTGACAGAATAGAATGCAATCGTGTTTCAACAGATGAACTTAAATTTTCCCCGTCATGGTCCAGCAAACAGAGTAAAAGGTGCTCCATTGTGTCAGCTTATGCCTGGGTAACCTTGGATGGCCTCCGCACAGGGGAGTAAAATTGAGCAGACATGGGCATGCGGGCAGACCTGAAAAATAGGTGTTGAATAGAAAAATCAATGGAGATCATTGGATTGGACTTAATCAGGCAGACTATTAAAGAGGTTACCACAGAACCGTGGCACTGGAGGAGACCCTTGGGTATTTAACTTGAACGTGAACATAATAAGCATCTCTGCATGTGTCGCTCACCCTTTTTAGCAGCTGACAACATTGAGGCCCATGCCATTTCTTGACCACAGTGTCCTGTTTTTTCATGATGCCCACCTCTCCTCCCTCTCTCTGTTGAAGACTGAAAATTGGAACAGATTGTTAAGTTTTGTTCATTAATGTAATGTCAGTCTTTCCCCCAGCCAGGCACTACTCTCTTATCCTGGCAGACACTCCATTCTCCTCCTGTCAGGCACTCCTCTCCCACAAGTTTTCATCATGAACACCTGAGGATTTCATGAGAAAGGCAAATTTGTCTCGTCACCATGGTGAGGGCTGATTCAATTTTAGATACCAAGTCTAGGCAGTCAGCAGAGTGTACGCACACCAACTCAAATTGAGCCATGATGTCTGCAGCTTTCAGTTTTCCAGGGTTTGGATGCCATTGTCTCAGTGACTCATTCATGTCTTTGGTTTAGCTGTTTATACACAAGACTCATCCCTCAAAAAAGTCTGTTTTTAGCCAATCCAGGCCTGAGTGTGTAAATCCTGGAAATCGACGCCCAACGTTTAGCCATGAAGCCACTTGTGATACCAGCAGGGTTTTGAATCCAAGGTGGGCCATTGCGGTCATACCCGTTTCAAGAGGCTTACATAAAAATTTGGCTATAGAAATAGCTAAAATGTAAATTTAATCCAAGAAATTATTGCTTGATCATGTGATTTTCATGTGAAATGGTAACCTGAAATTTCTTGAGCTTGACATCTCATAACAGCAAATAATTCTCAAATAAATTCAGAAATCATTATGTTACGGTTGCTCTCCACACCCGCAAACATAAGCGATGCCGACACCAAGGTTTCCCAATAATAACCAATACTATTTATTATTAGAACACCATACGTAATGACAAAATAACTATACAACGTAAGGTGAAATCCAGACACGGCCGTGGTCCAACGGCGAGGAGAAAATCAAGCCCCCTCCTGAGAAGCCGACTCCAGGCTTCCTTTTATGGGCACCACCACAGGTGCTTCCAATTATTTGAAACAAGAAAACAGGCCTCCAAACGGCCAGAGCCCCCACCTGACTCGGAGGGGCGTAACACACCCCATCACTGGTGTGTGGGTGTGTGTGTCTCTGTGTACATGTGTGTGCATGCTTGCATGAGTGTAAGTATGCATGCATGTGTGTGTATCTTGAGAAGTGTTCAGACAGCAAATGGTGTTTGTAAGAATGTCTCAAAGGGCATGACCTTGTGTGAATGGAATGGGAAAGGACAGCCCCCTGAGGCCAAGGGTGACTCTGCTTCCATGGCAACTGTCTAAATTGGATCACTCAACTGAGGCAAAATGTGAAATCTGAGGAACAAGAGGCTGTGGTGCCAGAATCTAAGGGATTTATTCTCTCAAGAAGCAAATCTATTCTACATTTGTTCCTCTTTGTCCCCATTTCACACCTGGTAGTTGCCATGTTTCGCCCTGGGCTCCTGTGGGTTTTATTTATTGGTATGCTGGTGAACTTCCAATGATTCACTCTGTTCAGACCAAAGTATCCATCTCATCTATTTTAGCATGCATTCAATGGCCTTTCCTAATTTATTTAGTTATACATTAGATTCAGACCTCAAAGTGTTCTAGTTCACAAAATAGTAGCTAGTGTAAAATTAAAGCACTGTGGCATGTATTTGCTGAGATTGTTGGGTGCTTTTTAAGCAATCATCAACTTGAATGCCTCAAAAAAAGGAAAACATTTCCAAGGAAATGTGTCAAATTGTTGTAAGACTACTTTCCAGAAAAATTGACAGATGATGTTTATGGCTAATATCAGCTAATTACGACTGAGGTTATAAAATAATTTCAGAAACTTGTATAACTTGCATGTCAACATGCTGTAACACATCTACTTTTGGATGTTTCAGTATCTTAGGCAGCATTGATTTTAATATTAAACCCTTTAAATTTAATCATTAGTGTGTGCATCTCAATTGTATTCCTGTGTGACCCATAAAAAAATGTGTTGGATCTAAACACCAAACCTACCAAATTATTTCTCCTTTGTGAATGTCTTGGAAATAATTTTGCCAGGGAGTCCATTTTATCAAAGGATCTCCTAAGCCAATCAGAAGCAAGATCCTTTATGTACAAAAAAATAAAAAAATGAAGTAAACACAAGTGGCTTAGCATAGTAAAACTTTTTGTGTGCTTGAACAGCCTTTCTGAACTTTATTATCCCTCTCACTTGAAAACTTTGATCTCCCTCTGCATTTTGATGAACAGCATTTCAGTGCAAAGAGGGTGAAAAAAAGATTACCTCAAGGAAAACAGTAAACACGAGTGGGTTACCAGCCAGGACAGGTCATGGATAATGGATGACCAGACTCCACTTTCAAGATGTTTTTCTTGATTCACTTCAGGCCTTGCAAGATGCAAACTTTTTGCTGAACGTGCTGAGTTAAGCACCTGACATCAATTGCTTGTCAGTGCAGATAATGTTTTTTTTTTCCACCAAACTGGTCTCAGAACCCCCTCCACACAACAGAAGAACCGTGTTCTTAAGTTTGTGTTTTGACATTATTTTATTTGGTAAAAAAAAAAAAAAATTGTCATTGCATTTAGGCCAAGAGTTCATATATCGATAAAATAAAGCTTGCTAGCTTGTAGGATAGTAATTTTCCTAACTCCATGCATGAGTGCAACTGAGATGCCGGTGATTTTAGTATTTGGTCCAGCTTTGGGTTATTATTAATTTGATATGCTCTGTTGTTATGGCTTCAAGCAGCTGGTCAAGAGCCCTATCTAAAACCATCAGAGCACTAGATCTTCAGGACCAGGAGTGCACAGTTCAGTATGAACGGCTATCAGAGGAGACCCCCATGCACCATGCTGAACAAAAAATATTTATTCACAACAATATTGCAAATTGAAGCATGTACTCCCAAAAAGGACATTATAAGCACTGAACAATCCGAAGGTCATGGGTAAAGGACTCGGAGAGACTGACAGAAGGGTCACAGATTGATATCCAGTAGTTCTTTCTAATCTGTTCATCCAGTGGGGATTTATTGGGGATCCACACCAGTGCTTCCTACTTGCAAAGTGAGTGAACCATATCCAAAAAAGAAATACAATTGGAAATAAATTAGGAACATTTCAATGTTCCTAATTTAGGCTATAATAATATAGCCGTATTCTTATTCTGGAAACCAACAGCCCAGTGTCTTTCAGCTACATTTGTTTTTTCCTATTATTCTTTTGTGGCAAAAGTGTCTGCACTCCTGTGTCCTGAATCCCCACTGTCAGTCCTCTGGTGCCACAAGTTTCCAAAACTGAACTTTAAAAATCATTTCCATATTTTAACAATACTTTACAATACTTGCAGAAGCATTCTTTGCCTTCTTTTTTGTAACACCTCAAACAATTACTGAGTTAAGCGAGAACAAAGTTTGAGCCTTAAACCTCAGCCTGCCAGCTGTCTGTACTCACTCTGTGCTGGACAGAGCCATTAATCTTGTTAAATAAAATGAAACCCTATCTGTTGCAGTAGTTTAACAGCAGCATAAAAGCCATCTGAAAACAAGTATGACATCTTACTATCCCACTGTGTTCCCTTGAACCCGTCTTCCATGTCAGTAACTCGCACTGAAAATCAGTACAGTGACTCAAAATGTTGATTAACCCCTTCTGTATCACCCCCTTTTTTTAAAAGACAAGCCGGAAAATGACATAGCCAAAATAAAATGGCCACTATTCTTGAGCCCTTTTTACTACAGGCATAATCCTGGTCTCGTCTAAAAGGTAACCCTTGGGAATTTGTTTTTAAAGAGTCAGAATTACTAAAAGGTTATCAAAGGTAATTATTAAAAGGTTTCTGAAGGAAAGTGGAAGTTGTTTCTCACCTAAAAGATTATTGTTTTCGTGCATGCAGATGCCTGTGGGTGCGCCCAGTGGGTCTAGATAATGGAGCCACAGCCACAATGCTGTACAACGTTTCCAAAAAGGCCATTTGGAGACTCCAAAAGAACACTTGGTAAACAAATGATATTAAGGGTGTTCAGAGGTGTACAATACTATACATTGTATGCTATATGCTAGTAGAATGTTGCTGAAATTAGCTTGCTTTCCCCCTGCCTGTCACTGTCCCCTTCCTCTCCACCTCCCTCTCGTTGTTCTCACGTTGCCCCCTCTGGCAGCAGCAGGCCTGGAACATTATAGAAACTACATTGGCTAACTAGTTTACTAATCAACTGATTGAGGTACATTGACTTAATTTTCCAACAAATACCCTACCCCCAACAACATGACAAACACAATTTCACATGCCACATTTATTATTCAAAATCAGGCCTACCACTACCATTTATAAGCATACTGAATAATGACAATAATGGATACATATTGAGAATGTATTTACATGCTCACCAATATAAAATGGGATCAAATCCTTCATTGCACATTGTCAAAACTATTTTCGCTGACATTCTCAGAAATATTGGCATCCAATTTATTGATTTATTTTGTTTAAGGTCTTCTGTTTAGATTAGGCATTGCAAAATAAATTTTGTTTTAAAACAACTTTTTTTTAGCCATAAAGCCTCAAGAACATTTTTGCCAGTGCATAACATTTTCAGCATGAGTACTGATAAACATGAATTATCCTTTCATTCAAACCTAACAAACTATACGCCATTAGAAACGCAATTTCATCTGCTAAAATGCTTTTCACTTGTCACTATAATATCTCACCACTGGTTGGCTGTGTACTGGGCAGAATTTATATTGTCCAGCTTGAGTCATTGCTGGTGCACCGTGGGTCCCATCAGCTATACTGAGGGACTGCTTCGCCAGTGCTCAGCAGAGAAGCTTGTAGGGGGACTCATCTTATTTCAGAGAGTCTGTCCGAACTGGAGATAATAACATTCATATGTACACAATACTTTTGATGTGTTTATAGCAAAACAAACAACAATGATAATTCCTCAGGAAAATAACTAAGTAAATAAAGAACATTCTATAAATGCTTTTCCAAGTTACCACATTTTCTGGACTAAAAAGTACTGTGTCTTTAATTCACCGGATCCTTGCTGTGATAAAAACACCAACTTTACATTGGCACAATAAAATAGTATATTTAGATAGAACTGTGAGTTTTAACACTTTCAAACTGTATATTGTGTGACCAGACAGACTGAAAATGTTGCCATAAAAACTGAATGAATGAAAATAAACCCACACTGGTGCAACTTAAGGGGTTAATTTCTTAAAGCCCCAATTAGACGCATGTGTCTAAAAAGAGCATTCTCTTAAATTACTGGTTTCATTGGGCACTGATTCAAGGTGCACTGTGGTAACATCTACACCATTGTAAAATGTAGACTTTTCACACTTTGATGTAAAAATCCCTGTCTCGATCAGTTAAAACCACTCGGCTAGAGATAACTAAAGAAATAACAAGTCAGTCCCCTTCCCCAGGCTGATAAGAAAATTGGAGGTCTAAGCCAGAAGTCGGTCGACTTCTTGGACACCCCTACTCATGCTGCTTTTCTTGCTCTGCATGTCCCATTGCTAAATGAACTTCTTGTGCTCTGGGGTGGGGACTGTTCTTCAGGATCCAAAAAGAGCTGGTTGCAGAAGGAGATGGTTGGCATTACTCCATGACATCAAGTATGCGTCCCTGGCCCTCGAGCTTACTGAGTCTGTCTGATTTTGAATCTAACCTTGATGAGTACTGTGACTGCAGAATTGGCTATCAGGGGATTGGCTTTAAAAGAGCGAGAATGAGAATTACATGACTTGGCAAAAAAACGAAACCTGTGAGAGAAATATAATTGTAAATAAAAGCAGCTTGTGAGAAAAAATAATTGGACATTAAAGAGTGAGAATAAAGAACTGACTTTAAGAGAAACTGATCTCAACCTTAAATTACATGAGATTAACTTAAAAAAACACTGATACAATTAAGGGGGCTTCAGTTAAAAGAACGTGAAGATGAACTCCATGCCAGTAAACTGATTTGGGGCACTCTACCCCTGGGTTAGATTTATCCACTGCTAATACTTTTTTTTTTTTTTTGAAGACAGCTAATTTTCACATACCTGTGAATTAGACATTTAACATTTGGCTGTCGCTTCCAAAATTTTGTTAGAAAGACTAGAAAGAACTAGAAAGACCCTGACACCTTCTTTGTACTGTTTGAAAGGGTTGCTACTGTCAGAAATCTCTCAGATACACCAAACGGTGCGTCAAGGTCACCAACTGTAAAAAACCAAAACTTGTCACGTTCGAGTTCACCAACTGTAACAACCCTCTGCAAACCAATAAGCAGAAGTATCTGAATGGCGAAGAAACGTATATAGGCTTACCTGGTGCTACTGGAAAGGGATTCATTCAATGTTATCTAAATGATCTGACTCCAAAATTGTTTTTTAACCTTTCCTATGTTAGTTATGCATAGACGGAGGAAGCATATCACATTGGGTTAACCTTTATTGCTGAGGCACAAACCTGTTCCCAATGACATCGGCTTTCTAACGATTCAAAACACGATTACACTGCATTATGGAGAACCTATGTTTTACATAATGCTGATCCAATCAGATGATTTGCAACTGAGCAACTGAGTCTCTTTATCACACTTGCTGACCCCATGTCAGCATAGTAAGCAGTCTATTTTATTTTGGAGGTTTGATAAGGAGCACATTTCCATAAACCGCCTTACAGTTTCCACCCTCAAGCCCCAAGGAACACTGAGTAGTCCAGGGGTCCAAGCGCCAACAGAAGTGTTCACGGATGATCGCAGGGAGGCAATGATGTACCTGAAGCAGCAGCACTGGACGAGAGTGATGATGAAGACAAGCAGACTGGCGATGACACACCATTGGTAGACCCAATCCAATTCAATCCAGGTGTAGGCGTACTGGGCTGAACATGTAGAGGCACTGGTCAGGATCCTTGTGGTTTGTTTGGCCAGGATGATCTCCACCTGTGCTAGTTTCGGGCCAGTTCCAAAGTGGCAGTGACTTTGTCTTTGTGCTTGCTGCACAGATGATGGAGCACAGATTGTGTGACACCTGGGTAGCATTAGCAATTTGGTGTTATTGACAGATACAGGTTGCAGTGTGTTACCCATGCAGATGACATATCCAGCAGTTTCATGACAACAGGAACATGTGGTAAACAGAGAGTTGTTACCACTATCTGTTAAATAATCAGCGATGTGGTCCCACCTGATGACTTGGTCCTTTACTGTATAAAGGGATGAGTTGAGTTGACATTTACACTCATTGTAACTGTTGTTAGTGATTTAGAATAGCAGATATCTAATCAGGATGTATAAAGAAAAAATAGTACAGAAAACAACACAATCATGACATTACAATCATGAAGTTGTTAGCAATTCAGAATAACACGCCTTGTATTTTGCCAGAATTAAACAAAGACCAACTGTAAGAATGTAGAACACAGGTAGGAATTCCCCATGACATCGGCATTCTGGCGATATAAAGCATGATTACACTGTATTATGAAGAACCTAAGTTTTACATAACCCCAATCCAGTAGGATATTTTGCAACTGAGCACTGTCTCTTTATCAGACCCTACTGGCTGGTCAGCACAGTAAACAGAGTCTGTTTTCCTTTGGGCCCACTTCTGTAAATCACCTTAGCTAACCAAGGTATTTATCACATGAGGATAGATGTATCTACTATTAGGACTTAGTGTGTCCTAATATGTCAAACCATATAATTGAAAAAGTGTGTACTCTTTTCACATCACTGTATACCATACACAAGCCTTTTTCCAATTTTTCTCTAAAGCTAATTTAAATCTAACTTTTTCAGATTTCAGCAAGGGCATGCACCAGCACACAGTAAGTAGATTCCTGTGACAGATCAACTAACACCCGATTTCCCACCAGGTTGTGAAAACTAAACACTGTAAACATACATGCTGGGGGCTTCTCTGTTTTTCTTTCTTTCTGAAGTTTGCATTCTTATTTAGCACCATATTCTTTTCCCTGAAGTTCTCTAGATTTCCAGTGAGAAATTATGGAATTATAGATCAAATAGAATAAAATGGTAAATATGTAATATCTAAATTATTTTACAAATGGATTGCTGCAATGTTGGAGAGGAAATGTTAGTCATACTACATAAAAATTGCCATATAATTCATTTTTTCCAGTCTGACAGAGGAACTTATACTTCCACAGTCTATCCATGTCATTTTGGTACCTGGCTGAAAATGCATTCAATTTATTCAATAATAAGGACGCAGAAAGGTTTTCATCAGTGCATACTTATGAAAAGAGATAGCCGGATGGCGGTGGAGGGAAACTTTCCTTTTCCCATACACATGTTTGAGCATAAGAGTGCCTCTGACACAGTTTACCAAAATGGAATACATTTCAAATTGCCCATGTCGAGAAATAGTAATATTTTATACATGAATGTTGGATGAATCCAGCCCAGCATTTTTTTTTGAAAATAAAATTAGTTCTAAAGGATCCAATGATGGTGTTGGAGCAGTTAGAATGCACAAACAAATCAATCATGTTTCTATTCAAAGGCAACTTGCAGTCGAATGTAGACAACTTACGCATTCATCTATTTTCATCTTTTCATCGTATGTCATAGTCTTTTCTTTTGAGAAATCATGCTTTGAGTCTCATGTCATGATTTGTTTTTACATTTGAAAGTAAACAAAATGTAAAGCATCATGCATTTCACTATCATACATAGAACATGAATATGTTTAAACCTGACAAAGACAACGTATGTCATATGTTGTGAAACAATATGTTCTTTTATCTTCACTACTTTTGGTTTCTGCCTTTGTCTTTTTCTCCACAAATAGGAATTGCCAATTTTGCCACTCAAGTCATCAGTATGCCACCTGCATGAAACCTGAAGAAACCTGGCCAACTCAAATTCACCCTACCCCTGGTAATAAAAGGAAAATTGTTTCCTGTGCCATAGACTCATTATGAAGGTTGACTAAAGACACAGGTGTGACTGGTGTGATTAGCTGGTGAATCAGGTGTGACAACCTTTATGAACTCAGCCACTCTGGAGCTTTGGATTTTGTTTTGACAAACTGAATCAGTAAAGCTGTCCAGTGTGGTCTCATTTTATGTCATATGTCCGGTAGCACCAATTTATACTACAAAGTTTTTGTACACTCCCCCAGGACCCTACCCAACAAAAATTAAGAGGGATCTGTTTACCAATTAAAGTAAAATTTTTCATGTCTAACACAGCACCATACTTCAGAAAATCAGATCCAATCAGTGAACCATGATCAGGGTTGCTGGCTACCACAAGTCCCAATTAAGTTGAACACCATCAATGTTCACCATAACAGACTAAAGTCTGTGAATGTTAAGACATTGTATGTTAGTGACCCTTAGCATGCCATTGGTAAGGCACCGAAGTGTTCTGCTTACCTTGGGTAATGTCCCTCCAAATGCTCTCATTCACCAAGGAAACCTGCACCAGAGTCAAAGAAAACCTTGCACTCATAGCTGTCAGTACTGCAGGCTACTCCTGCTCCATTTCCAACCAGGCCTACTGAATGTCTGACCTTCGTCTCCAGTATTGTGTTTGCCAATCTGCAAGTTGGCTTTACAGGTGCTGTGTTATCTTGTGCAGAGTATGAGCAATCCCATTTAAGATGCTTCAAGTAGCATCTTGCTATTTTCTGGACATATTGGGCCTCATTCCCAAAACGCGTACAATCACATTTGATTGTAAACTGTGTGTAGGAACATTTCCAAGAACGTTTCATTATTCATCTTTTTTTTTTTCTTATCAGCATTTGTTCAAGGCTTTTTCCTTATGCTTATCGCATGAACAGGATTGTGTATACAATTTAGTCAGCATTCAATATCTTATACACTTGGCATAGTACAAAAACAAAGGTCTGCACATGTGTCATGAATCCAATATTGGTTTTTAGTAGGAACATTTTTAAGAACAAAAGTACGAATAATATAAGAAAAGTTGTGTGAATGAGGACCATTGTCCATATCCAGCTCAATATCCACCGAGGCAATTGGGATCCCTCCTTACGCAAAGATTCAGTGGCAGTAGCCCACCTGTTATGCTGACCTGCACCCTCTCCGTTTTGAACCTAAGCACTACATCACACTGCCACACACTTAATTCATGATGATTCAAGCTATGTCACGCTCTTTTTTTATTATACTTCCGCAGGTGCGTGGGATGTGACACTTCCATGCTGAGAACATTTGGTTTGTATTACTGTAAAATCAGGCAAACTTGGTTTTACTTATTTATGTTTAGCACACATCCCAATCTATGATATTCTATATAACTTTCCATTATGCACATCAGGGCTAACCAATCCTGTTCCTGGAGATCTGCCATCCTGTAGGTTTTCGTTTTAACCCTAATTTGGCACATCTGGTTCTACTAATTAGCAACTCAAAGAGATCTCAAGGCATAGAAAAGTGCCACCCAGTGATGCCAATAAAGACACCATCTGAATTTGTCCATCACTGATGCATGTGGCTCACTGTAGCGCTGTCACAGCACTAGTAGCTGTAGTCCAGTTTTAAATCAACTCTTACAGAGTACACACGGTCCTACTCTGGTGCAGACTTGAATTCACACTGGACATTTTACAGTGTAGCTAGTTTTGTTTGTGTTCAACTAAAAACTCGGTGGTCGGAAGAGCATCAAAACACTTTGAAATCCCTCAAAATATAGCACCCATTGCAAGGAAAACACTATGAGACAAAATGCATGTCAGAGCTGGGACCTGACCAACCAAGTCTGGAATATCTGCAGACCAGTGTACAGTGCATTTACAGTATGTTTCTGTTGTTGATAATTGGTTGATAATAAGTTACAGACATTATCCTTTCAAAAGCATCCTTCAAAGAAGTAGGTGTATCAAAAGTGTTCCGATGTTTCTCACTGAGGAAGTGTTTTAATACCCATTGTAGAAGTCAAAAATATTCTAAAAAACAAGGCTAAGAACTAACAACTAATATTAGCTGATTAATAAGAGCTAGCTAACTAATAAACATCGATACATCAGCATGATTAAAGTGGAGCATGCCACTTAATTTCACTTAAATTATTAAAGGTTTTTTTGTTAATTAAACATTACTCTCTTGCTTAATAGTAACACTTAAAATTCAATTTCAAGGCCAGTTACTTGCGTAGACATGGATTAAACATAGTCCTAGACTGAAAGAAAAATTTTAAAAGGTTTTAGTCTCGGACTAGGCTCAGTCCACATCTAGGAAACCTTCCCCCGGAGTCACACACATGCTTTTTACTAAACGATGGTAGAAATTTCCGAGTTGCTATTGTTACAGAATTCATACTCTCCCAGTCTGTGAAGAGGTTTAAAACATTTGGGGCTTGTATTATGAAGCAGGATTGCGTTAGCTGGATAACTGCATTGAGTGAAACCTAGCACCCTCCCAAATCTGGGACATGGACCGAGTAAAAAGTGTTGTTTTCCGGGTTTCACTCAGTGCAATTATCCAGTAATGCAATTAACTCAGTAATCCTGCTTTGATACAGCCCCCTGCAGCCATAATGCTGCAAAGCAGTAAAAATATTATTTTACTTGTAGGGCTAATATCCATTTACTCTTAACTCTCCCTGATCCTACTGTTCAAGGTGGCGACCACAGCACTTGGTTTTGTAATTCTGGGAAAGGATATACGGCGGTGGACAGTCAGAAGGGGTCAAATATGGTCTTTGTATCATGATGCCAAAAGAATAAGGACTGTAAAGTGCACCACTATCCATGAGACATCCTTGGACCCTGGAACAAAGTATCCTGATGAAGAGCAAAAGTGTGGAATTGCATTTTGATGCTGATAAGTGTCTTACCTGGTTGGATGTGACACTTCCTCTTCCATGACTAAAAAGTTGTATCATGCCATCTTAAAGATTCCATTGAATGATGGTGTTACAGGACCAGCCAAATGAACAACTCCACTGAAGCATAATGCTTATTTCTAATGTATTTCACTTACATTATGATAATGTTAGCAACGACAACAACACCAACAATACTTCTACTGCTACTACTACTACTACTATTATTATTATTATAATAATAATAATAATAATAATAATAATAATAATATATTGTACTCAAACTCAAACATGCTGACTGCTAGCTGCAACACTACTGATTCTCAGTGTTCTATCGATTGAGCTTTGCTTTCTGATTATTATAACAATGGATAACGACATTATTAGAATGGGAAATCTTCCATCATGCATTCTCAATTTTCTGGACTCCTAGGGCATGTGTTACTTGTTTTTGTAAAGCAATTAAAGGTACTTCTGTGCAAGTCACAACTTGGCCTTGTTTAAGAGCTTGTATTTTAAGCTGCAAAGTTGTTTGGCCTCTTTTGTTGTCATGGTAATCCCACTTAAGAGGGGTCTGAATCTGCACGTTGCCAAGGTGAGTGCTATTTGATGTTAAGAAAAAATCCCCCTTGTCCACAAAAAGCCTTGTGCATAGACTACTCTTGACGTTGCTTATCAGCATAGTTTAAAAGCCATGAATATTGTCTGGTAGGCTATTTGTAAAGAGATAATTGTCAGGCACTTGAAGAAAAACATTGGTCTCAGGTCAATGAGATGTGATAAGGAAACACTGAAGGGAATTAATAATCCAGAAATTTTTTTTCTTTTGCTTATTTCTTAATATGGCATTGAAGAGCACTGCTATGTAAGTGCTTACAATTGAATGATGCACCAATAAAGCTTTAGCTATAATCTGACTTAGTCAAATTATGTACATTATGCTTTTTTACTGTGTTAGGCTTTCCATGTTTGTACCCACAATTTTTCTTAAATAATAATAGACAGTTACTATCCCGTTGTCATCAATTATCTTACTTTGGTGGAAGCTCATTTCCGACAGAAGATATCATATCTTTGCTGCCTGTGACAGGACGGCAAGAGCCAAACACATTATCCACCTCACGAAGAGACATATGGCCTAATGAGAGTGATCCGTTCAAAGCTCCTTACAATCAAGTGAGTTTAGGTCTTAAGAATGCCAAAGGAAGGTCATCCAAGCTGTTCACATGCGTTGAAATTATGACACTTGGCCGATCAGTTTTTTTCCTTCCAAAGATGATTGCATTTTTGAATTCCTTTTTCTTTATTTTTATAAAAATTATGAGAAACCGGATGGATGCCAGTCTTGAAGCATTCCATGACCCAAGACAGTTTAATTTCCTCTTGTCTTTTTCCCTTACATGAAAGCATTGCCCACAGATTAACCATCTATATGACATGCAAATCTTTGCACAATGTGGGCATTTTTGTTCAAATAAGCTGGCTTTTTAAAGGCCCACAGAGGTGTATCACTGTGCTATGCCCTGGACCACACAAAGAATTAAGCCCATTAATGGGTAAATATATAAATTAAGTAGAGAGGTTTTGGCTTGCAGATATTAGATTTTATGTTCTGTTTTTAAATAGTTATATGCATGACCAATCTCTGATTTAATCAACCCTAGCAGCTCAATTAAATTAGTTTGCTTGATTTAAATAAAATATTTAAGCAGACAAAATTCCTTCATGTCCTCTTTGCTCAATACGACAGCAGTTGAAAAATAAAGCAGAGACACACAAGTCCCACCCTGAGACAGCAGGCACTTTGGTTTGGCCAACTAATTTCTTCCAGAAATTCAAGTTAACCCAACATGAATCCAATGAACCTCCCTGGGTCAAATAGTGGCTGTGGATAAACATAATTTCTGTATGCCAGATTAAGATACAGTTTGTGTTCTAACTCATTTGATATCTCAGATCATTCTCAAATTTAAAGTATTATGTTCTCTTTCCACTGGAACAATATCAGATCATACCAACACAAATACAAAAGCCTTTTTGAGAATGACTCCTTCATTCATACCACAATTTATTGTAAATGAGTCATTTGTTTATCAATTCTTTAGATTTGTTTTATTTTCCTCCATTAGACATACTACATAAAACCAGGAAAGGATTCTGGAAATGGTTTTTCGATTCATTTTGACAATATCAATCATTTCCTGTCAAGTAGTTTTGAAACATTTTCTTTTATCTGCAGCTTTTGTATTCAAGTGTTTTCCAAACTGATTGAATTAATTGGCAAATATAATGGTCCTGGTCCTTTGTAAGATTTCAGGGACAGACAATCCAACTGTAATCATGACCTTTAATAAAGAATGACTGACTGCTGAGCCAAAGTTTTGTGTTTACATTTACCACCATGAGAACATTTGAGTATAGGTGTTTTCTATTTTATTGTACACAACATAACAACACAACAGATGTTGTATTACTGTACAGAGATTTTTTTTGTGTGCCTCAAACCAAGGCAGTATAAATGTCACTGAAAAGAAAACATGAATTTATTTTTGAAAAATATCAAAATAATGTGAGGTCCCATAACAGCTGTGCTCTTGTTATTTTGTTAATGTACTATATAGGTAAGGTCATTTCCTTTGTAAAAAGGCTTTTTTGTGAAATCTTTGCTTATGACCCCATCGCCCTCATTGGGGAGAAGCATTTTCACATTTCTGTTAATGTGGGGTCATTTGTTTCCTTGTGCTGAAATGGTCTCGGTGGGCCCGAAAGTCTTGGATCTACACAGCACAGCGCAGGCCGAAGAGAGTCAGTCGTTAGAGCAAGGTGGAATTCAGGATTCCAACAAGGCTGGATCTGCTCACCACTCCGAGACCAAACAAACAAAAGACATCAGCTTTTGAAAACGCAGCGGACACCAATCGAAACCCAGTCATACAGTGCTTTCCAGTATCCACTCGGCACTAACGTCCCTCCCGCCCTCTCCGTCCAACTCCTCCTGCTGCAGCAGCATTCCGCTCATGGACATGCTCCGCTTGGACCACATGTTGCCCCGCCTCTGGGCCCCAATGTAGCAGTGGTGCTTGGACAGGTCCTCGTTGAGCGAGTAGCGTCGTTTGGCCCTCTGTGCCTTGCCCTCGGCCGGCAGAGTCAGGTACCGGTGGGGGGCCTTTACGTGGGCCCTCCTGAGAATGGGCGTGTCCTTGATCCGCGTGGGAGGCAAGGGGGCGGGGGACCGCGGGGAGGCGGAGTTGTTCCGGTTGGTGTTCTGCGTCTCGGCAGCGCTCGGCGGCGCCTCTGCCGGAGTCTCTGGGGAGGGCCTGGGCGCCGCTCTGCGTTTGGGCTTCAGGGAGCTGGAGGACACGGGGGTCCAGCTCGGGCTGACCATCGAGGTGGTGGTGGAGCAGTCCGGGAGGGAGGTCTCGGAGGAGTGGGTCAGCGTGTCGAGGGGCACCGCGACCGTCGGCATGGCAGTGGCGGCCGACGCCTTGCGGTACAGGCTGCCCTCTTGCCCCAGGGCCTGCTTGGAGACGGAGGGCGTGACCGAGCACCCCTGCGACTGGGCCCCGTTAGTCTGCGAGTGGACGTCGCTGAACTGTGCCCCCTTGCTGCCATCTCCGGCATTGCACACTTTGTAGCGGATCATGAGAATGATGATGAAGACCAGCACAGATGCCACAATGATGCCCCCGATGATGATGATCATGGTGCCGCCCAGGAACTGCGACTGCATGAAGTGGCAGCGGAGATACTGCGAATCAGTGGTAAACTGGATGCAGCCCACTACCCTGGTGGCTGTCAGTGAGGTGATGCCGTCATCGTAGATGGCAAGGACGCACAGGTCATACGGCGTCCCTGCTGCCAGGTTGTTCACCAGGAAGTTTTTGCTTGTGGGCGGGATCATTCTACAAAGACAAATGGCTCACAATAAGCTCTGGTTAATCAATCAGTCAATCAATCAATCAATCAATCAATCAATCAATCAATTCAACTTTACATTGGTGTCATTTTTAAATATCTGGTGTCTCTTAATTTTATTATATTTTTTTCTGAAAATATTGAAATAAACATTTAAGTCAATGAGGGTGAAAGGAATAGTTATTTTCAGATTATTTAAAAGGTCCTCGACCTGAACCCTAAAATGAGACACAGAAGAATAACACAAATAGGTAGAGGTGGGAAATGGCATTAATCAGGAATGCAGGAAGACATTTGATTCTCCTTCTATGGAACTCATAATATCCAGTCTTTTTCAAGGACTGTGTTTTGCTACTGTCCACATCAAAACTTTTAATTTGATACTTTTTTCTTCAGACAGTTTTGTGAGTTCATGTTGGTGATTTCCAGACTAGCCAAATGATGATCGTGAAGAAGAAAGAAAAAACAGTGCATTTACTTGAAAGCCAGAATTAAGGAATATTGTCGATGGAATCCATTCTCCTGTCTCGGGATTCACATTTTCGACAATCATTTAAACATGATGTCATTGACTGGAGCCAATTCCAAATATAAGAATCTCAAATTACAAAATGGATTTATCATAAATCGGAGAAAATGTGGCTTTTGAGAAAGTCCCTCATTGTGCCTAGCAGACAAATTTGGCCAACTAATTTAACAGTTTTTACAACTTTCTTCAATAAGGATGTTCTTTCCATTTTTGGTATTATGGCTTAGATGCAAATACCATTTGTCCCTACACTTAATTGACTAATTAAATAGTTTCGCTGTTATTGTAACTAAAATAAGCACAGTTAATTGTAGTGATTGCTGAATTTGTCAAACCATGTTTTCTGGGGAAGAAAATGCTTTTCATTGTGAGTTAAAGAGAAGGAAAGATATTGATTGAATGTAGGCCCATGGTTTATATTTTTAATCAAATTAAAAAATGTAATTGCTCGATAAATTAACTTGTAGAAAACCTACTATATGTATTTTTGTGAATAAATATAGCTGTCTTTAAGCTATGTGCCATATTAGCAAATTCTGAAAGCTTGCCTTAAGCTATGTTCTCCAATACCATTTTATGGATGTATTCCCATAATTCAGTTTGGCAAGCCTCTATGTATTTTGCAGATGTTTACAATTGTGGTAAGCATTTTTATAAAAATAAACATTAAACACTTTTAGCTTCATGTCATTTCAGCACATTCTCTTGTGAGGTGGATACTGAATTTTACGGTGCAGAAAAACAAGTGGCACAGTGTGCATGCTCCTGTCAGTCTCAAAACTTGTCATAACAACTGGAAAGCATAACAATTTCTCTTGTGTCCTGAAGGTAATCATTTCACCAAGTTGCATCCAAAAATCAAAACTTCAACTTCCACTCCTATCCTCAGACAAATGCCTGTTTCCACAAGTTTAGTAGCGCATGAAAAAAGTACAAAGGCAATTACATAACCATTCGAAAGCAATACCTACCGCATTCAGACAACATAACAGAGCAATGAGGATGTTCAAACTGTAAAACGCTGCTATTCAGTATGTTTATGTGTATTTGGCAAAAATGGTAGAGCCTTCCAATTTATGCTGTCCAATTGCATTATGTCAGCACTTTAATGTTCAAAGCCTACCTGTTAGATACAAGTAAATATTAAAAAAAACAAATTTCTCCCATACTTCTGCTTTGGTTCTGTGTGAACAAGATCTCATACTTTATCTTCAGCCTCAGCTTATCAGGAACAGCTTTGTTGGCCAGGAGAAACAAGCTAAGTTCCTGTAAAGCCTTTCACTCTATCCTATTAGACAAGGCTCTCAATTATCCAAATAACCCACATAAATACTTTGTTTATATATTTAACACTTTGTATAATTTAACATTCAAGCAAGGAACATCTTCCTTTAGCATATTTGGTGCATTCATGTGATAATTGGACAATTAAATTGATTTCACAGGATCGCTTTAGAATAAAAAGCCAACAAACACACTTCTCTACATGGGTTGTTGGATGGATGGATTAAAAAGTAGATCGTTTCCATGGCCTAAATAAAAAATAGTACTCTTAGTATATAGTATATTTCTTAATGTCCCTGCTTGTGTCGTTGCCTACTGATTTAATTGTGAGATGTTCAAAGGACTGGGGCTGAAATTAAACCTGCAGATGCTTGCTGCCGACAAGGACCTCATGTCGAGAAAGAAGTTAGCTCAAAACTGCAAGCTCTTGTGGTAGTGAACAGCCTGACACCACTAGGCCTCCACTAGTGATAATTTAGAAAGCTGAATTAAAAGTATTTGCTTTACATAATTATAATGAATAAGGAGTATTCAAATATAGCCAACAAATGATTTTTGCACACAAAGCATTTTCATCACAGTCTGAAGTCTGCAGTATTTTATTTCAAATCACCCTGACAGCAGGTCATAAAAGGTAATGTACAACAAAATGTAGTCCGAATATGTGAATTAATAAGCACCTTTAAAAGCAAGGAAAATATCAAATTGCATTAATTTGTAATTAGATCATTGAACTAAAAAAATGACTTTGGTAAGTGCCCATCAATTTCAGCAAACCAGTAGTAAATTGCACAGGGCATCAAAGTGCATATATCAAACAACCACCAACATCACCCTGACATTTAAACTATTGCTATATTCCTGAGCAGTGCACGAACAAGAAATAAGTCCTGTATTACTTTAGCTCCACCTAACTAATAGGGTTGTGAATTATATGATGTGTGTTTACGAACAATTCATGGCACATTACTTTACAGCACAGTGTAAATAGAAGTAACTTAATGATAATGGCGTAACAATGTTAATTTGCCATTACCTGAAATGTATTCTTGAGCATGTAGTTCAACAAAAGAGGAATGATAGTGAATAAAAAATGAAGCATTGTTCACCGTTTTGCCGTTATTTTACACAAACCTGGAAGTTTTATTTTCTGTTTTTGTTCTTTCTTGTCATATACTGATGTCTGAGATTGTTCATTTGTGGCGGCAACATGTTGTGGCAAAGCACACACTTCCATGCAACAAAAGTTACATTTTGCAAGGGATGCAATTGCCTGATATGTGCAAGTGCTTTTTAAATGTCATGCATGGTATGATGACATTCATATGGCTATAGTAACTTAGTAATTACTGTTGCGATTAAATGTTAATTAGTATTTGTCTGCAATAAAAAATTAAGGAATTGTGGACTTGTCTTTATCCCTTCGATTTTCTGAGAATTGAGAATTTCTGAGAACTGAGAATTACAGATGGAAGAGAAATGAACGAGTGTACATCCACAGATGATTTGAGCTGGAAAGAACTGGGTCTTTAATTAAAATTTGCATTATCATTACGTATAGCAGTTTTATCATGGCTGACAAAAACTGGCCATTTTAATGTATTATATGTTATAATTAGTTTCTTGATAAATATCAAAATTTCAAACCTGTTAAAAACAGAAGAAAGCCATATGTGATCATTTCTGGGTGATAATTTATTTTCTGAACCTAATTAATTACACTGTAAGAAAACCAGAATTTCTACCTTTTAATTAAATCTGACACTTAATGTAGTTATAAAAACAGATTATCTCATGTCTTGTTCTTAACATGAATCATATTTTAAAGGCATGCTCAACATTTAATAGTGAATTTGATTATTATTATTATTATTATTATTATTATTTTAATTGTTATTTTTATTTTTTGATGATTGATCTTCACAGTCTACACTCTCCAAAATGTTACAAAAAAAAGCTACAGTCATTGCAACAGTTACAGTGAAGAAAAGAATTATAAAAGCTTGAGAGAACACAAAAACATCTTCATCAATCTAAATTATATTTGTTAACTGGAAATTAAAATGTATATTATGTTACTCTTTTTCCGTTTATGCAGCAGACTCTGCATACCAGTAAATCAATTTCCGTATTACAGTATAATGGGCACCATTCTTTATTTTACTGCGGCTTACCCAGACTTCCAATTTGTATGCACATGTGTTTCCATGCTTTAAACTCCAGGATACCCACGGTGATGTTTCCCCTCACAAGCAAGTTAAGTATTAATTACTAAATATAAAAATAGGCCCCAAAATGGGTGTCCCTGTGTGTCCATAGAGGAACCCTATCTAGTTCAAGGGTTATTTGTCAGGCAAAATGGTTCAACTGAGGACCTTTCGCAACTTCACCACCTACTGTACCTTTGTTTGAGTTCCATAAAGAACTCAAACGGGTTCCCCTATGGAGGCAAGCCAAATACATGTTTTTTTTTTCTCTGAGTGTGCCACTACCAGCACCCAGTTACAGTTAATTCAGATATATGTCCTTGTCAGATACTATTAACAGTTTTGAAAATATTGAGTTACAGCTGGGGCATAGTAAACAACAACAGAATGATGAATGAAGGAATTAATCTCACTTCTTGTGATCAACAGCTAATCAAGTAATTTAAAAGAACATAAGGATTGATTTGATTTGGAAGCAATTTCCACTGATAATTGTATTTGTCATCTTCTCTGATATTGACTCTATAAGAGGAGAACATATTGTATGTGCATAAACAAGTTTCCTCAACTTTCTACAGTACATGTGAATTACACCCATTGATATTTACAATGACAATGATTATTATTATTATTATTATTATTATTATATAAACTACACAATTGACATTTATTATGCAATAAATCTATATAGAGGGGAGTTGAATTTATGGAAACTAAAAGAGAATAATGTGAATTGGAGAAGTAGAGTTTTTCCGTTTTTCATCTGCATAATTCAATGAGGGCTGTAGGAGAGAAATCTTGGTGCATGGGTCACAGTTCTTTTTTCACTTAGCCATTTTATCTTGACAGAATTAAAGAGTCAGCATTAAAGCGGACTTAAAGACGGCTGTAAATTCCAATTCCAGATAAGTGATTTCATCTCATTTAGTTCCATTTATGGGCATTAGAGAATTGGACAGCATTAAATAATGGTTCACAGTTAGACTCACTGGTGCCACCCCTTAACATAGGCTTATAGGAAGCAATGCGCTGACTGGCTGGCGAGAAATGGAAGCCTCACCTGTAGACGAGGGAGTCATCGTAGGTACCATTGTACTGGATCTGGAACATGCGGATGCCAGGGATGTTTCTCTGGAAGTTGAACTTGACAAGGGCAGTGGAGGAGGTCACCTCGGCCACTGCCACTCTCTTGTCAGGGCTGGCCTTGGTGTCGCCAGTGTGGTTGGTGCTGTTGGCGCCAAACTTGGTGGAGGTGGAGATGTCAGAGGAGCCCGGGTCAGGTTCTTGCATGGTGTTGGTGCTGTTGGTGAAATGTGGCAGCTTGATGATGAGAAGCTCCACAGTCTGGTGGGCCTCTCCTGCTGGGTTGGATGAGATGCACGTGAAGGCACCAGTGTCCTTCACTGTGCTGATGAGAATGTCCAGTGTGCCATTACTGTAGACCAGCGTCCGTGATGAGTTGGAAACCAGCTTGCCATCCGGGGAGATCCAGTGGATGGCGGGCTCAGGATCCCCCCTGGCCTTGCATTTGAGGGTGAGCCTTTGCCCCTCCAGCACCCTCATCTCTTGGGTGTACCGCGTAATAAGAGGTGGCTCGCAGAGGAACTCCTCCTCGGGAACTGACCAGAAGTAGCGGCCTGACAGGTGCGTGGGTGTGGCGCAGGTCTCCAGGTCGTCCTCGCGGTTCAGCCGCCGCAGCCACAGAAGCTCACAGTTGCAGTGCAGCGGGTTCCCACCAAAACTGAGCGCAAAGGATGTCGAACTCATGATGCCCGAAGTGGCTAGCACCTGGGCTCTCTGGAAAAGGGGGTCAGGCGGAAGCTTCTGGAGCTTGTTGGAGGTGACATCCAGACGGTTGAGCTTCTGCAGGAGGGAGAAGGTCCCCTCAGGGATGTAGTCAATCATGTTGTGATCTAGGCTCAGTGTGTGCAGACTGATCATCCTCTGGATAGCCTCCCAGGGGATAGTTTCTAGGTTGTTATAGGACAAGTCCAGCTCCTCAAGAGCTAAGAGGTCATTGAAAGCCCCAAGATAGATGACGGTGAGCTGGTTGTTGTTGAGGATTAGGTGGTGCAGCTTGGACATGCCGCTAAAGGTTTCATTAGATATCCGTGTCAGCCGGTTGCTGTTGAGGTGCAAGGCGCGCAGGTTCTCCAGGTCAGTGAAAGCGTTGGGAGTGATGAAGCTGATGGTGTTTCTGGAGAGGGTGAGGTCCACCAGCTTTGTCATGTTGGCAAAGTCTTTCTTCTTTATGCTTGTGACAAAGTTGTCACCCAGCCGCAGCTCGACAGTGTGTCTGTCGATGTTGGGGGGGACAAAGAGCAGCCCCTTTTTGGCACAGAGAGTTGCAAGGTTGGGGGACAGTACCTGACAGATGCAACGTTTAGGACAGTTTTGGGCCTTCACTGCCATGCTAATAACCAGCAGGTAGACCAGCAGGTTTTCCATTGTCATGCAGGTTCACACACCTGTAAAGACAAAATAAAAATGAAATTATGTTTTTCTTAATCATATATACAGTATATTACTCATTTATTTAGTAAATCTCAATTAATATTTCTTATTTCTACAGACTATCTAAACAGAAAAACATGCTTTCAAAGTGTCACAAATTCAAAACATGTCAAGGCATTAAGTAGGCATAATGTAACACAATTTATGTCAGTAGAAATGCAGTGACATTAGCGTTATGTATCACGTCCAGTTAGGGAAGAGAGAAAATTGGCTGAGCTCATTTTAATCAGGACTGTTACTATTTTACAAATGAAAGATAAAAGAACAATTACTAAACGGAAGAAAATACTTTCCTGTGTGATTTATACTAAAAAGAAAATTCTGCTTCACTGTAGGGTGGCAAATTGCTAGGGTTTAACATAACCATGATTTGAATGACTAATTTATGCACACACGGTCATGACTTGTGCAATATTTGGTTGTTTTTATAGAATTCCCATTGTGAGAGAATGGGAAAGACGAGACAAAGGCGTAAACCAGGCAAGGAGAAATGTCCTATGAATCCCTCATATGACAGCTGATACAGATTCTCCATATCTACGTGAATATATTTCAATAAATGATTTGACAAAAATCACATTTGTTTCTTGTTCATTCATTGCTGTGTTTTGTTGCTTTTCTAAACAACACATTCGTTTTTTGAAAGTTTGAGAAAATACATATTTTGGATCATGATTTCCTTCAGCTCAAAAAGGTTTGTAGAACAAAAAAATGCCATTTCAACTCCTGGCTATTTATCAGAGCCAATATTAACTTCCTAATGTTTATATCCAAACATCAGGGGCTCTATTTTCAGGAGTACATGTCACAGGGTGCATGGGCACACTCAATGGCACAGTGTATGGGTGCACTGTGCATGGTTTCTGAATGTTGGTATGTTTAGGACAGGAAGCGAGGATTCAGCTGAATTCACTCATAGCCAATCGAATGACCTGTTTTCTTTTCATTTCCATGATCTACTACTGCCATTAGCACATCAATTTTGTATTGCTATAACTAAAAAATGCATACTGTCACTCTAATAATGGATTTCTTTCACAAGGTAATGTGTAAAATTGGAAAACATGTACCAAGTGCGTAATCACATGACATTGCTATTACATTGCCCGCTGGCACTGAAACATTGATATGAGATTAGATACAGTATTATAACATGTTTCTGTCCCAATAGTTATGTTACACCATTGACAACTAACTTGCCAACGCATACAATAAGAGTGAATGCCAGACAAATAAGGTACAATGTGAAGCATGTTCAAGCAAAATATTACAGATTGTCCAAAATAAATGTAGCCACTTCAGCATTGCTTTTGATGCATTAGTCAACACAACTGCTTCGTTTGCCATATAGTAGCTCGCTAGCTAGAGCAAACGTCAATGTAATTGTGTTAGAGATACGTTTGCTACCTTACCGATAATTAGCTAGGTATAAGAGAGAGAATATATGTGCCACGTGTAAGCCCACCTTGTGCAAGTGCTGTACATGTGCTTATATTTGGTGCTGTAGGCATAACTCGTACAGGATCTGACCATCTCAATACCATCCTTCTGTGCCACTGGGGAATTAGCATCACCAATTACCTGAATGTTAGTCGACTGGACTCTGTCAATTCATATAAGCGAGTGATTGAGTAGAAGGAGCAAACCGATATGCCTCAAAAACGCAGTGAAATGATGCAGAAAAAACAATGTACTCACTGGCATGTTGGGCTAGACTTGAACAAACTGCATGATAGCCAAACTGACTGCGCTCTGGTTCACGCTAGCCACCAAACTGATGGTATGCTCGAATTAACCAATGGTCAGAAAGGGAAGGACTGCTGTTACTTTGAGCACAACTAGGAGTGCATGCAGAAACCTATTGTGTTGCACTTGATGTCAGCTGCAACTTTCCCTCCTGCAGCACTGCATGGAATAGATGCAGCTTTTTTGGCATTCGTTCTCAGCCAGGTCACAGAAGGTATGCCAATGCTTAAAAGGCCAGGTTTTATACTTTCTGCTCCTGCAACAAGCAGTTATGTACTCCATTATGCCTTCAAACTGAAACAGTAATCCAAATAGACATATGACCAAATACTTTTTAGAAATATTACGTAACTCTGGAGCAGTGGAAATGCATTCTCTGGAGTGATGAATCACATTTTATTACCTGCCAGTCTGACGGACAAATCTGGGTTTGGCGAAATGCATAGTGCCAACTGTACTGGCCTGAAAAGTACATACTGTAAAGTTTGGTGGACGAGGAATAACGGTCACATAACGGTCTGGGGCTGTTTTTTCAGGTTTTGGGCAAGGCCCCTTAGTTCCAGTGAAGGGAAACCTTATTGCTACCGCATATAATTTCATTCTAGAAAATGGTGCGCTTCCAACTTTGTGGCAGCAGTGTGGGGAAGGCCCTTTCCTGTTTCAGCATGAAAATGCCCCTGTGCAGAAAGCAAGGTCTATAAAAAAAATGGTTTGTTGAGTTTGGTGGGGAAGAAGTTGACTGGCCTGCTCAGAGCCCTGACCTCTACCCCATCAAACACCTTTGAGATGAATTGTAATGCCAACTGTGAGCCAGGCTGTATGCCCAACACCACTGCCCAACCTCACCAATGCTCTTGTGTGCCCTACCGCCCCACCTCCCCACTAACTCCATCCAAAAGGTCCTACCTGCAGGTAAACAAACACATGTAGCTAAACAAACACACATCAGACATGCAAACGGTATCCTCGATGCTCAACAGAACAAAATGAAATTTGTTAAATTGAAACAAAGATCTCTCAATTCTGTCGCATTCCGGTTTATGTGTAAATCTCGCCTCAAACTATGAAAGGAGATATGCAATGAGAATAAAATATTTATTGACCTTTACATCAGTTCCCTCATGACATCAAGAAGGACCTACACCCAACAGCTCAGAGGCCGGTAATACATTGAACCCCACTCATTCAATCCACACATAGGAACTGATGTAAATATTTTGACTGATATAATTTGATATTGCGATGCAATTGATTTCTTGTACTGATCCTTAATACAGGCCATGGTAACCCCATACAATGTAGGCTGAAGCCATTAACGGATTTACCTTTCCAGTCACTTAGGTAATTCATGCAAAAGCTTCTTTACAGGCTTCAATAAAAATAGTGAAAAATAGATATAATGCTGTGTATATTGTTCATTACATACAGTGCACTATCCAAACTATATTTTTGAAGATAAAATAATTTAATCACCCATGAAATGTAAAATTTTAATACAATATATTATGTCCTCTACTGGCGATTATTTTGTTATTTTTTTCACACTATGTAGTAACAGCAACCAACATTAATAAGCAATTCTGTAGTTTACAACAATTAATTGCCTCATCTACACTAATCTTAAGAAGAGAATCATGTTTGCAAGCCAAGTTACTGTCTGCCTCTTTTGTTCAGAGGGGACACCACAACTCAGTAGTCAAACTACACGCATGGTTTAACAAAGGCATCTTCAACATCCGCTCTCATTCCTGTTTCCTAAATAGAAGCAGAGAATGCTACCAGACTATCCAGAGCCCACACCCAAAAAGATATGTGATTATATTTCTAATCCAGTAATTTTAAATGATTCATTTCACACTTCTCAGAACGTGAACCTGTTGCAGTCACTAGTGGCGTTATGAACTCTGCCCAGTGAACAATTTTGTGATCAAAATGCAGTTAACGCAACTCCATTGAGGCGTTCAGGTGAAAACCTGGTTACATTTGCCAACTAGGACATAGGCTATATCTGGGTAAAGCCTGAGCTATATTGGGGTTAACCTAGTCCGTTTATGTCAACACATCTCTCGACCTAGATTTCCACCCCTCTAGACATATAGATTCTGGCTTTTGCTCACTGGGTGGCTAGAGTCCCAGCAAGTCTGCAGCTTTACCCTTCACAAGCCCTTTGTCAAGTTCTGCTCCATGTCTTATCTATCAGGCAGCTTTTTACAGAAAATGACAGTAGACTAAACTTTAAATCAATATTAATTAAATGTTCATTAAGCTCAGGCTGAATTTAGCAAACATTTAACCACAGAATTAAATTCCACATGATACTTCAACATACCGTTGGCAATCATACTGCAAACCCTCTTTGTATTTACAATAGGGATTCCATCTCCTCTGAACAAAAAAGGTCAGAGATGGCTATTGAGGTGACAATTGAATTGTGATCGTGTTAGCGATGGTAGGGTGATTTTAAAAAAAATATATAATTATATGTGCCAGTCATTTTGCCCATATATTTTAGTACTGTACAAAATTATCACCTTTCATTCCTTGATGGGCTAGTGCTTGGATGATTTGTTTCTTATTGGCAAGCAGACAAACAAACATAAATGTAACCAGCAGTAGTATAGCTTTAACAGCAACCTCAGATCCGTCTACTTGTCTTCATACAGGAAGTGTACCACTGATGGTCTTTAGAAACATGTCTGGTGGAGAAACACCTGAGGGGAATATTACAGTATGTGGTTTTTCATAAGGAAGAGCTGAAGATATTTCTGACAGACATCAAGGAATCAAAGGCTCACACAATTGCATAACTTAGTCAAAACAAGTCTGTAAGAACCTGGAAAGGTCATTCCAAAGGATCAGGCAAACAGTAATTTGTTCTCTTAAGTGCAGATGGAAATAGTGTGTTCATTACCAGACATCACTCCAGATATTGATTTCTCCCTGCACTACAGTTTTAAAAGTAGAATATAATGGAATCAGTGGTGGAGATGGCAGTGGAGTGCACATGTGATGGACCATTTACATAAGATCTTCATGGAAATATGAAATATTACAGCATTATGATGACTGGACTCATAACCAAGGGGATTAGTTTTAGTTTCAATAAAATGTACATGGATGTATGTACAACATCTATTATGGAGGTTAATCCATAGCTTTTATTATTTCTAAGCTACAGTCTTGATTAAAGTAAATACTGCAACAATAATAGTGGGTTGCTGAAGACTGTAAAAGTAGGAGGTGTTCTAATATTCTTTTGGTGAATTGACTATTGGTTGAAATGACCTGAATCTATCTGAATCACCCGAAGCTTTGAGAGTTGGTCGGTACAGTTTTACATTCCACCGAACTGGAGAATGGCATTATGTAAGGTCCATGTGTTCACAAGCGTGGGTTTCCATTCAAGTCAAGTCAATGAGTTTATATTTTTATTTGGTTACTTTTATTAAATTATGGTTACATTTTTTTTTTTAAATAAACATGTTAAATACATTGTTTTCAGTTTATATTTCTACGGTTTTAAGACGGTTTTGGTAAGCTTCACTAATAATCTCTCTCTCTCTCTCACTCTCTCATACACACACACACACACATATTATGCAGTCTAAGCTGGCTGCTTGTGTTAAAACTGATTTCTGTTTCATAGTTCACAGAATGCTCAAATGGAAAAATGTGGAAATTATTCTAGACCATGAGGGGGAGGAGGGGGAGCACATTTCATATTTTATAGTGGGAGAATTTATAGAAACATACTCTTAGGATAATATCCAGTGCAAGACTCATGATATTATTCATCTCTAAAGTGGGCTGACACAGCTATGCATCATTACTCTCGAAGAACCAGCTACTGAACTAATGGATTCGGCTGTGCCTCAATATGTTCAGGAGAGTTAATGCATACATCGATATGAAAATGCAAATATCAATATAAATACACTCCCCTCCCCCGTTATCCACCCTGGTCTACCCTCTAGCAAGTGTTATGTATGGAGATCCCACATTCATTCTGCCACTGGTTCATCAGCTTCACTGAAAGGAACAATACCAGGACAGGGTTAAGACCCTGGTTTCTTCCGTTTTGGCTGTTCATTGATAAGATGGAAACCTATTTCGTATTTCTCCATACTCTCTAAACAGAAGTTTATCAGTATGGAGGAGGAGGACGGGAGCACACCTGCTCTCACAACAGGGAGATTTACGATTTACTGAAGTGCACCCTTAGGATGATGAACTGAACTGTGAGATGTGAGGCTAGATAATGACAAGATGCTCAGCCAGTTGCAACGCAAGCCTGAAGCACTGTATTTGTATCTCTCAAACTTATCAGAGATAAGGTCAGTTGAAGGTAGATTAATTCATCACCATGTGGATTTAGTCCAAACAACTGAGCTATCTTAACAAGAAAAAACCAAGATTCATCTACCACTATAGAGACTCCATTGTAAACACATGAGAAACCTTTTGGGCTTTACCCTTTTTGTGAGATGGATTTTTTGGGCTGGTGTTACCTGGACATAACATTCCTGGAGAGCCTGATATTTTCATTGAGGTAAGTAGAGGAGGGTGTGGAGTCGATAGCATATGAACCATTTGGTAATTGCCCAATGGGCCGCTTGAGATTCCCCTTTCTACCATTTCCCTGCTCACAGACTGCATTTTCCCCTGTTTTTTCTCCATTCATAGAGGGAATTAGGTGGTGATCAGTGGTTCCAGCTGGGGTGCCATCTGCACACTAAATGGAGTGAGACTACCCTCTCCCAGGCCTGTACTTTTTTCCCCACACAAAAAGGCATCTGACTTGCAGTACTCATTGGGTATTTATTAATCTGGCATGACCCAATGGAAATTGACAGAGTATCTCCACTGGGTCGTGCAACGGAAAATTTTTTTTTAACACTTTTAAAATGTGATTTATGCACTTGTAGAAGTCAGTAGAAAACAGTTGATAAAATATTAGATATTTCACTGTCAGTGTCAGTCATTGTTGCTGCTAATCTGAACTTGAATGTGCTTGCTGCAAAAGTGGATCAACTATTATGACTGAGGGCCACATATGAGTGTTTTAAGAAAGTCGCACAGCTTAAATGAAGGAATATTCACTCAACTGACTCACATCATTTGCATTTCTGTGTGGCTAGTTTTTACACTAAAACAAGTGCCTGGTTATTGGAAAGAAGCGCTTGAATCTGATTATGCACTCTCTTTATGCACTACAGATCTAGACCAATCAAAAACATCCCTCTTGACCAGAGTGGGTCATTCAGTCAGAGCTGGAGTGGAGAGTATGACAGGTTTAGAAAGATGGAAGGTGTATTAGACTGTGTTACTGTTGGAAGTGTAATACTGTCACTCTTACAAAATAAAACAGGGGAAACAAATTAAAGAAAAAAGAACTGTATTGTGGAAATAAACCATCCACATTTTGTTTGCGTTTGTGCCTCCTCAAAATTCTGTATAATGTTTAATACTACAAATTTGGAAGTGGGCAACAAATAAAAAGTACCATAAGCTAATGTATATTTATCACATTATCAGGACAGAACATATTCTGTACCAACAAAACATTTCAGTCAGTCTTAAGACATGTGTAGTAGCAATAGAACCTGGCCCAATCACCAGAGAAGAATGTAGGACAGAAACAACAATGTTCCAATCAGAACCTAGAATGATACAGCACAACATAACCTCATCCAATAAGACCCAGTAAGAGTGCAGAACCAACAACACAACAACCTTACCCTAACAGAGGGCAGTAATGATAAAACATTGTCAAACAGATCCAATAAGTATACAATATAATGCCAACACAAAGTGGCCCGATCACACTCAAGAAGGCTGCAGTATCAAAACTATATGGTCCAATCAAATCAAATCAATCTGGACCAATAAGATCAAAGAAGAGTGCAGTACCACCACAAACAGGCTCTATCAGACCAAATAAGTGGCTGGGTATATATATATATATATATATATATATATATTTTCTTTTTTTTTCATTAAATACTGTCAAACTCATTAGTGCATGTCTACATTCAATGTACTGTGCAATACACATGCTTTTTTTAATTTAGTTGAATTTGGTGCCAGCTAAGGCAGCTTTCTCAGTGTCAATGGACTGTATTTAATCCCCTCCCCCCAGATTATAAAGTGTATGTCCTCGTCCTGATAGGCTGAGTGACCTAGGTCCTGTGTACATTTTATTGCACCTCAGATTACATTATACTGAATAAGATTAAGGTTTGCGATAATCTCAACCCGTCTTACATTCTTGATCTCTGCCCTTTTTGTAACCTTCTGCTGTTGTTAAAAATCAGACAATAATTATTTGATTTATATCATCATAAATTTCACCACTTTTGTTCTTTTTTTCATGTATGGATGTTACTGGAATGGGGCACACCGATTCTCCTTTCAGAACCCTATGCAGTAGAACCTTTTCCAGTGAGCAAAACCCAGAATCTAGATGTCAAGCGAGGTAGAGATCGAGATTGAAAGACATATTGACATAAAAGGACAAGGTTAGCCCTAATATTGCTCAGTTTTACCTAGATATAACCTGGCTAAATCCTAGTCAGCAAAAAACTTTTCCAACAAATATTGCTGGGTTTTCATCTGAATGCCTACACACTAAATTGCCCAGTGTTTGGTCTCACATTAACTCTGGAATGTGAGACCAAATGTTATCTGTTAAGAGTTGAATTAACACTGAGTTGAATTAACACTGGACATTTTACAATGTAGACAGTGTTTAACCAACTTTTCACAACAACAGTGTTCACTGGGCTAGGGCCCAGGATTAGAGTTTTGTATATCATGGTCCAAATAGAACTATCAACCCGAGTTTTGCTTGACAATGGTAAAATAATATGACCAAAGGGCCTCGGAAGAATATTTAAATTTCAGCTGATTAAGCAGATCAAATCAATAAGGATAAAAGTAACAAATATATAGTCATTGTTGGTAACCTTCGTATAAGCAGAATATACCACACCGGGCTGTCCGGTTTTTTGGAAAATAATGTACTTTACAGGGAGATAAGCTCCGCCTCGTCCACATCACCACCCCGTCATACATATAATGGGACCGCTCATCGTGGTTTATTCCTTAACATAAATGTTAGGCATTTCACACTTTCATGTGACACAAAGTTTGAATGAACACATACTCTTCAGACTATAAGATAAAAAAAAAATGTTTTAAAACACAGGGCTAAGTTAAATGAAATTATTTAGGAAAAAGTGGAATGCATTGCTTCGGAATAGAGCTTCTTTCATTTGTGTGACGTGTGAAGATAGCCAATATTGTTTGTTGCTATGGCCTCATTTTGATATCAATATGTTTAATGACAGGCCTAGATTTTGCACTTCCTTAACAGGCCATGAACAGTCAAATTAACCGTCATTTATCTTGCCTGTACGCTTGAGCATTTTGATCACAATGTGTAATAAAAGAACTGTGGCTTGGCAAAGCCTGCAAAAGTATCTGAAGTTTTAGGGCCCACCTTGTACACACGTAGCTGTCTGAATCATGAATAGGGTCGGGTAGCAAACTAAATTTCCAATGGGGAGAATTATAGATTGTGGTACTGGAGCATTTGTGATGATGTAATTGGCAGGGAAAATGGGAAAAAAATGCAACATAACCCAAGTTTGGGGCTTTATTGTGTGGACTTGTGAAGTTGTCTGTGAATTCTGTCTGTTTACATGTGGTCAGATGATATAGACTTCATTTTTCTTAATGGCTGAGAGTCAGTAGTCATTGTGGTTCTTTCTGTTGGAAACCCTGAAAAGTGTCAAATTATTGGTGCTGTATAGGTAAGGGGCATGCCCCATCAAGGCATAACTTGGCTGATGGCATATTTTCCATCCCAGTATTTTATTATAAACAAGTAGTGTGACAAGTGTAGATGGTCTCCCTTTCTCACCACATCCATCAAGTCTTGTGCGTTCCATTGTCTAACCCATATGTTCAATGCTCCTTTGTGCACAATAGTAAGAGCATTAGAGTTCAAAGGTGGTCTAGGCTGGTTAAAACTGCAAACATGCCAAAAATGCACAGCTGCCAATGTTCTTACTGACACTCTTCCTAATGCACCGCCCCACCCATGTTGATCCAAATGGGTTTACTGAAACTACAAAACCAAGTGAATGTTTATTATTTACTTTGCACAGTGCAAAATGAGCAGTCCTAGCAGTGCCCATGTGCATTCACACACATTTTAGTGACTGTTGTCACTAAAATAAGGCCCTCAATCTAGCTAATTGTATGCAGCATAAGAAAAACATTTTTAACCACAAACACCTGAGAACCACATACACCTGACTGAGCAAAACATGGCTACCTCAAAAATGACCAGGAATTAATCACCTAACAATGATTTCTGAACTGAATACCTTTTTTCTAAAAACTAGTCCTTGATTAGTGTTCAGCAGAGGTGAGGAGAATCAGGGTTGCCAGCAATTAGGGCCAACTCAGCCTTTTTTGTAAAAGCTCCTGAAGACAGGACTTTCTACACCTGGTCTGAGGGCATTCGAAGGCATGGGTACTCAAATATAGCCCTCGACTCCAAATCCAGCCCTGGTTTTACATTACGTTACAGGCATTTAGCAGACACACTTATCAGACTTACACAACTTTCTTTTACATAGCATTTACATTGCATCCATTTATACAACTGGATAAATACTGAAGCAATGCAGGTTAAGTACCTTGCTCCTAACCCATTATACTACACTGCCACCATTTCCTTTTCTCTGTTATTAACTGAACTAGCACTACTGACAGACCAGGGTGGAAAAAAACATCAGTTCTTGGCCCTTGAGGACCATGATTTGAGTATCAGGGATCTAAGGGATTAGGAGATTTTGGAACAAACAGGAGCCTTGCCTCACACTGACCCCACCGTGTCTCTCAGCATTGGGCACTGTCTCAGCTCCACATTTAAATAAAGGATAAAGTCCCCTGCCAAATGCAGAATCCCCAGGAAATTAGCACACCCATTCAATCACAAGTATGAAACAGGTGTAAACATATAAATCATTAAACAAATGAAGGCATGGCTCCTAATTTGCCCTCATTAAAAAATAAAAAAAAAAGTATTGTTTTGGAAAAACAAAATATAGGGCCCTACGCAGGATATCATGTTACGGCTAAAGCACTGGGACTTGAGGGCTGTGAGTTTGAATCCTGACTGGCACTCTATTGTTGGGTTCTTGAACCATATAACTACTACAGCAGCAAATGATTATTTGAGTGTTTATAGAAATGTTATAGAGTTCACAGAATTTTTAATGTTATAGTGGTTCATGTAATGTTTTAGTGGTTGGTGTAATGTAATGGAGACAGAGGAACTAAATTGTTCAATCCTCTGACCAAAAGCCTTGTACACATGCTTATGAATTATCACAAAAAAAAAAATGGTTTCAAGATGCTTCAAGAGACCTTAAACAATTCATATTTTGCCTTCATTCAGCCAAAAGTGGCTCTCACTTAAATTAGTTAAGGAAATTTAAAGTTATGCCACACCATACATTACATTACACTGAGCAGGGCCCTGTGCACCACCATCATAAGATTACCTGCACTCTGCCCAACTTCTCATTTAAGAAAACATAGTTGAAGCATTGAGATTAGTAAAATGGGCAGACTGATAATTAATCAAGTTGTTTTATTGTGCCTACTAAGCATAATTACTGTTTGCATGACTATGTAAATTAACCATATGCTTTGATGACAGTCTGCCGTGGGCTTCTCTGTTGCAAATGAAGGTCCAGGATATTTGTTTATCATATCCAGTGAGTGCAATGGGGATTTGGATTGATAGCTTTTGAAATTTTGTTTCAGTTAAACAACTAGAATTTTGGCCTATAATTAATCAGAATAAATACAGAAGTTTGTCAAGGCTAGCCACCCAGAGGATTTTTTCATTTGGAAATGAGAAAAGTGCTAAACCCACTGAATAGTAATGCCAAGAAGATGAGTTTTTCATTCAGACTGTGTTTACTCCTCGGTGAGTCAACCAGCTCAATTTAAATGCAGCGTGCTTGTCCCAGTTCTTGTGTGCTATCATAAACCCTGTGGTCACTAAACTTGGTGGTAAGAACATTGTGTAAGAACATGTGCCCTGTAGTGCAGGAAATAGCCACTCACAGGGTTTGTTTCACTTCAGGTGCAGTGCTCTCTGCATGGGTGCTCATGGTGAGACTCAATTTGCAATTCAAAATGGGGTGTGTGAACATTTTACTTTCTAACAGTGATCTGGAAAATGAAAAGATGCTGTTTACTTTGGAACACAATTAATAAAAATCAACATGAATGTATCTGTTGACTGTTAATTATGACACACTTGAAAATCATAAAGATGTTTTAAGTGGCAAATAATATATCGCTTGAAACTTCTGATTTCAGATCATTCAATTAGTAGATGTTTCAACAACCACTCTCTTAAAGGGAATTTCCATTTGGGGGTGCAGGGACTCAAAATGAACTCAAAATGCAGATAATGGTAACTTAAGAAAATATCTAATCTGGTTCCCATTTCTAAATTGCTAAAATGTTTGTAATTTGCATTTAAAAAGGCCAATGTCTTTGTTTAAAAACACAATGAACCAATGAAATTTCTGAATCTCTGGTTTCAGAGAAGCTCTATTTTTGAAGGGGTTATGACAGTTTTGGTGTCCAGAGGTGTAGTTTTAACAGTCAATTTGTTTGAATCGAAGGCTTTTGGTTGAATGTGAATACATTAATTCAAATCAATGACCATTAAAACTGCACTGCTGGATACCAATAAGAGGCATCCATTTTGAGTTCATGTTTTTATCTAATGGAGGTTCAGTTGAAGCACCCAAGTGTTCATCTTAACAAAAGCACAGTCGGGAAGATTCTGTTCCGTACATCTGTGGTTTTTTGTAATCCATTTTGAGGAGCAATCCATGATTGGAAGCCATCAGAACTTTCTGGAAAAGTGAGTTATGAATAAACAAATGTTATTTGTGAAGTCATTTCCCTGGACAGGCATTCAAACTTCTGAAATTACTAATTTTACGCATCATTAAATCTCTTATGAAAACAGGACTAAGGCACAGAATTTTTCTAACACTTATGTCAAATAATATTTCCTCAGTTCGTGATTTTGAAAAAGTTTTTTGGGGGTGAGTTTTTTGGAGATGGCGGCAGCTGCTCTGATTGTCATGCACATCACATAAGAGGGAACAAACATGTCCCTGTCATGGGGCAGCGATGCATTTCAGCAGAAAAGGGAGAGGATCCAAATCTTCTCCGGAACACCATGTCGCAGACCTAGCATGGAAGCGCAGAATAAAGTTGGTCTGGTACAGAGTAGAGTCTTCTCACCATAGGGTCCTGTCCCTTTTTTTACCCTTATTATTATTATTCATTTATTTATTAAATGATTATTATTATTACTTTGGCTTATTCTCATCAACAGAACTGACAAGGTTCATTTTCCATTGAAAAAAAACGAATGCATTAAATCCATCACAGCAGTAACAACAATGAGAAGTAAAGGTAACATACCTACAGCACTGGCAGCTGTGTACTCTGAGTGTATGCTGATATAATGCAATAATTACATCTACATCAAAACTTTGGGAGTTATATTTTGTGTTTGCCCGGCCATAAGAACAGCTGGTGGCATGTTCTATTCATCACAGAATACAAAGGAAATTGTTTCTACCTTTAGTCCAATGCTAACCCACAATCAATGCTGCACTGAGTTAAAAGGCAGGATGAAACTGTTTGTGTGTGTGTGTGTGTGCATGGGGAGGGGGGGGGGGGTGCATTGTGGGAATGGTGGATGTTTGCTTATAACCTGAGGTTCTCACAGTCACCATCAAGAGACACCCCCCCCCCCCATCTCACTGCCCTCCAAGAGGGGGTGTGGATCTTTCACTCTGCCAAGTTTTCATCGCTATGGGAGAGGTCTGCCCACTGCGATTCACACAATGTTTATCACAGCACTATGTCTGTGTGAAGAGCATATCAACAGACTGCCAGCCAAACAGGAACCGGCATTTGGAGAGGGAAGAGTGCGAAATGGTGGTGTAGCAGCCTCAAAATATTCCAGAAGCCAAGATCTGTAGCAGTTACGTAGTGGCAGGCATGTTGCACACTGGATCCATCTTCATAAATTTCTGCGATCAATGCAAAATGAAGGAAAGGAAAACTTGCTTGGTCCTGATAATCACAGTCAAAGTCTTGGCCTAAACCATCTGATATTCAAACTCTAGGTCTACATTTGAACTACCTGAGCAGTGTCATATAGGAGTAGGGTAACAACCGTGTACTTAGCCATTATGTATTCTTATACCTTTTGGGGAGGAGCAGTGCTGATCACCTATGTGTATTAATTTCCCAGCGAATAATGGTCCAGTCAGACTCTCCTTGAATATAACAGGCATCTGCATGATGGTTGAGAGAAGATTTACCTGCTGCTAATGCTCTGCCTTTTTGGACTGCCTTGAATGCCTTACCAAGGCCCTAATCCAAACTTTACCCAACAAAGAAAGCCAAAATCTCAGAATTAAATATGCTTTAATAAAGGATAAATACAATATATGGATGGTTACTCAATATGCTGAATTTTATTTCCACAGCAAGGCAGCATTCAAGTGTGCAGCCTTTGTTCTTAGAGAACTTACATACATAGGTCGCTGAGACGTTCCTGCTTTTATCAATTTATCTCTGCAATCAAATGATAAAAATTACATGTAATTGCACCTAAAGGACACAAATTCTAAAATAGATTTTCCTATATTTCATCTCTACAGCAGTGGACATTAGCCAAGATATCAAATGGCCTCAGAACAGATATGAGAGCACTACATAGAAAATGTCAACATTATCATCTTTGGGAATCTTATATAACTAATATAGATGCAATACTTTTCCAGCACCAGTAAATAATAAGGTGACATTTTGACATAGGTAGCCTGCCTAAGCTACTTTACACACAAAAAAGGTGGAGTAGCTGACAACGATTATCTCAGTAAAATGTCTGTGTTAAATGATGGGTTGATCATTTAATGCTTATAGCTTTCCATTAACCACGTAACCTAGTTCATTAGTTTGGCCAGAACAGAAAAGGTACGAGCACCAGTTTCTGCTTCTTCCGTAGTCAAGTAGTCAATGGTCAAATATCTTATCCATGTTATATCTTTAGTTCAGACACTGATCGAAACGTGACGTTTTCTGGGAAGTAGGTTCCAAAACCCACATACTTATAAGAACTGACACAGTCAATGTATTTTCAATGTACGTGAGATGCAACCAAGACAGTACACTGACAGAGTACATGCCCCCGGTTTACAAACATCGGGTATACCAAAAAAAGTGACTTATGGGTCTTTTAAATAGCACAGAACAATTCTGGAATCATCCATACATGGAATTATCAGGAATCTCAGTAGTTCCTGGAATGTATTCCCAAATCCTTTCCACCAAACATCGAGAACCACGATGATGAGAATTTTAGAGGAAGTGTCAAAACAAATAATACAAGCCTAACCTTCCATTAATAAACAGTATTTTGAGAAATTCACTCTCAACTGTGAATCACTTTGTAAAATACGCTGCTTCCAAAATAGGAGGGGTGAAATAGAAGGAGCAGCAAGCCTCAAAGGCAGAGCAGTGTTCCATGAACTGAGCATAGAGGAAGCATGAAATCCAACTCTGACAAGCAGCTTAGCAGGGTTTCCAGAATAACTACACAGTAACATCGAATTGCAAGCACTAACATCACAGATTTTATAAGTTATACGTTTTTTAAGTTATTGCTACATGTTTGCATTTTATTTCCGGCAATTCTACCTCTGTATTACTGACATATCTAACGCACCATGTAAACTAATGTGTCAAATGCATTAATGTTAGTTAGCTACAAATAAATCTCCGTGTTCATTGTTGTATTAGTCTACCTGCCAAAACATAATCCGAATGACAGAATGATTAAAAGCAATAGATAAGTTTTTTTTTTTTTCTTCCCACTATGATTTGCAATTGTGATTCAGTAGGTATTGGTAACAAAAATGTAACAAAAATGCAGGTATGCACATGCTATTAAAAGATGTTTTAACTTTACTATAATAATTCTAACCAGCCATAACATTTGAATAAACACTTGAATAAACAATTTCTGTGTATTTTTTGTGTATTTTGAAGGGAACGCTATGCTTTAAAGCACCAGAGACCCAACAGACCCACCTATCCAGCTATAATGTTATTTCTTTGCATACAAAGTTTGTTTTTGTGGCTACACTAACATTGGGCATATTATATAGCCTAAATATATGCTGTTTCAAGTAAAAGCTTACTTATTGGTAATCAAGTCAAATCATATGTGTAGTTTTGCTTGGTAAAGCTCTCCTAAATTAATTTCTTTCAAGTTTGTATCTACCGGTTATTTAAAAATGGCAGTTGGTTTTCTCTGTGAATGACGTTTCACAGGAAGTTTACATTTGGCTAATCAGAAATGTACGGGACTGCTTGCTCCATGCCACAGTTCCTGGTACCTGTGTTTGGTACTCTCTGCAGGAGTAACACAATTTAGTTCCGAGAACTATGCATGGTACGCTTCTGCTGCCTAAGGAAATGCATCCAGAACCTGTGATCTCAGTTTCATGGTACGGTACAGTGCAGTACGGTATGGAAATGGGAAAGAGCCATTAGATGCACCTCAAACACACCTTAGCTCTCCTCAGCTTGTGAACTAATTTTAGTCCCCCTATACACAATACAGTTAGTTAGCATGCTAATGCTATGCATGCACAGCGTACTGACCAAACCCTAGATATCTACGAACAACTAAGAATAACAGCAGCTCGGCAATCAAGATCAACCTGTTTCTTGACTACATGAACACATAACAAGCAAGACCTTAGTAGATCTCCTGGCTACCTTGCTAAAAGGGTTAACTAGCTTGCTACTTAGCTAGCCAGCTGGGAATCCCACATTCATAAGGACTAGCCAGCAGTATGCTACGTTTGCTGTCACTTACGTAACTTAATATGAACATTCAATTTGATCTTTGGCCAAAATATGTTTTCTGTCTGTAAAAATATATATGCATCATATATCTTCAGTCTTAGCTTTCCAAAACCAAGATTTAAGATTTAGATTTTCTTGATTTGGCTCTGTACTCCACAGTTTTAGATTTGTAATCAAACAATTCACATGTGCAGATTCTTGTAGTTTTTATTAAATAGTATTTTCATAAATTTTGGTTTCACCACGTAGATGTTACAGCACTCCTTATAGTCCCCCATTTCAGGGCACCATAATGTTTGGGACAAATGGCTTCACTTTTGTCAGGTGTGTTAAATGTCTTCCTTAGTGCAGTTATACGAGTGCTTTCAGTTTCTGCAGTCGGAGGGTTGCCGGTTCGATCCCACGCCCTGGCCGTGTCGAAGTGTCCCTGAGCAAGACACCTAACCCCTAATTGCTCCCAACAAGCTGATTGGGGCCTTGCATGGCAGCCTTTCGCCGTTGCCATGTGAGTGTGTGTGTGAATGGGTGAATGAGAGGCATCAATTGTAAAGCGCTTTGGATATATAAATATATAGATAAAAGCGATATATAAATGCAGTCCATCTAGTCTTGATTCTAGACTTTCGATTGCTTTTAGAGTCAGTTATTGGCATTTGTCAACATGACCAGGGTGCCAAAGAAAGTCAACGGAGCCTTTATGAGGCTAGGAAATAAGAAAAGAGATGTAGGCCAAACCTTAGGCTTACCAAAATCAACTGTTTGGAATATTATTAAGAAGAAAGAGATCACGGGTGAGCTTAGAAATCACAAAGGTGCTAGCAGGACAAGGAAGATTTCTACAGTTGATGACAAAACAATTCTCAACATAATGAAGAAAAACCGTTCCGACAGATCAGAAAAAATCTTTGAGGCAGGTGTGGATGTGTCAATGACCACCATATGCAGAAGACTTTACAAACAGAACTACATAGTCTACCCTGCAAGATGTAAACCACTAGTTAGCCATAAAAACAGGATGGCCAGTTTACAGTTTGCTGTAGTAGAACCTAAAAGAGCCTGCAGAGTTCTGGAAAAAGGTCTTGTGCACAGATGAGACCAATATTAATTTTTATCAGATAGATGGTGAGAGTAAAATGTGGAGGCCAAAAGGAACTGCCCAAGATCAAAAGCATCCCCCTCATCTGTAAAACATATTGGTGGGGGTGTTATGCCTTGGGCATGTAAGGCCGCCACAGGTACTGGCTCACTTGTCTTCATTGATGATGTAACTGCTGAACGCAGCAGCAGAATGAATTCTGAAGTAGACAGAAGAATCTTATCTGGTCAAGTTCAACTAAGTGCCTCCAAACTCATTGGATGGTGCTTCATCCTACTGCAAGACACTGATCCCAAAGGTTTTTAAAAGCTAAAAATAAATTAATTCACCTGATCTAAACCCAACTGAGCATGCATTTAATTTGCTGAAGAGAAATCTTAAGAAAACTAGCCCCCAGAACAAGCAGGAGATAAAGATGGCTGCAGTACAGGCCTGGATGAGCATCACACAAGAAGATACTGAGCACCTGGTGGTGTTTATGAGTCAAGCACGCATCTATTGCATGTAAAGGATATGCTACAAACTTCTAAACAAGGCTACTTTCATTTACATAACATTAATATGTCCCAAACATTAGGGTGCCTGGAAACAGACGGGAGTACATTGCGGAGCACAGGGCGAAATCAGGAAAAAAAAAAAAATGTCTGTCCCAAAAATTATGGAGCTCACTGTGGGAACATCCACCAAATAACACTGTGGGATTTGGCTGCACCATATTTTAATTTTCACATGAATGTCGAAATGCATAAACACCACCATGAAACAAGCAAGGAGGGACTGCATTTTGATAACTGTTGGTCTCCGTGAGCAAATTAAATATTTATATTTTACTACATATTTGCTTCTGAAACAGATATAAGTAAAAAATTTAATTTTAATTAACTATTTTTATTTTTTAAAATCAGATTTAACATTTAATTTATATATTTAACCATTATACTTGGAGATTTGTCAATTAAATCTGAAAATATAAACTAAAAGGTTTATTTAGCATGCTGGTTAAATCTGAGAAAAAATAAAATTCATATTCAGTGTAAATCTTGAAGAAATGCCATATTTAGGCTTAATCTGACAAAATAAATAAATAAATAAATAAAACACGATGTGTTTTACTTGACATTTGGCACCCCATAATTTCAGTGTTGATGTTTATATTCAGTGTAAAACAAGCATGCCTTATCATCCATTTCAGCTTCAACAATCACAAGCTGATATTGAGCAATATTGAATATTCTGTGATATTGCTGAGAAACCAATTTATTATATGCACTCCAGCCCACGTTTGCCCTTTGCCAATGAGTTCTTTCCCACAGAGTTCCATGATGATATCACATTACATACCGTGATGTCATTGTGGATACTGGGATGTCATTCGCTTAATTAATGGCTGAACCACACCTCAATGGTATTGTATATTTGGTGTTACTCAGTTACCCAGGTGTTTCCTTTTTTTATTTTAGCTGACTGCCTGCAGTCAATTGCAGCTTGAGTCATCACAATAATTAGCTGTTCAAAACTGATTGTTATAATCAGAAACTCTCATGAAATCATGCAGCATTTTCAAGAACAGCAAAAGTGGCTTGCACGTTTTCTTTCTTCACCTGTTTCTAGCCCCACAGACATCTGATCATTACAGAGACTTTTCTTTTTCACCACTACATGAACATCGATGGGACCATGGGAGGTGGTTTTCATGGGCAATATATTTTAATGTGACAAAAAAAAAATCATAACTCAGGGAAAATTGGAAGCTCCATATAATTTGTGCAAACAGATATAATGGAGGGAAAGTAGGTAACCATATTGATCGGCACTAATATGCAATGCACAGGAAATTTGAATTAATGAGCTGTGCAGAATGGGCATAGTGCACAAGCCTTACCCAGCCTCAGTGAGTGCTGACAACATTGTGTTGTTTCATGTGAAAACACGCTTGACTTTAATTTTATGAAAGGTCAATGGTTTGCAGAGAGAATAAGCAGCTTGGTAGACAGAACATGGACGCCTCTGCCTCTCAAAATAAATGCAAAAAATTTGTGCCAAGGATAGAGTGAGCGAACATGAATTTTTCACTATGAATTCATTAACCACTGCTCAAAACTACACAGAAAGGTACCGAAATCAAGGTGGATGTTTCACATTATTTTTGCATTTATTAAATAAATAGTTCCTAAATAGTTTATTACAATCATTCACTTATTAAAACCAATCTACTATATAGGAGATAAGTTGCATGTGCAAAATGGCATATTCCTTATAAAAGTGACTGTAGCAACATGACTACTTACTTAAAATTTAAGTTTTGTGAGTTATTACTCAACCGTGACAAATATTGATTGACAATATTAATAATTAAAGTTTTACAATTTGCAAACACAGAAAAATCTGCATGGATTTCACTTTCATTTCATTTCACAACCGATGTGGTAATGTCTACTCATGTTCCCCGTAGACACAGATTACTTCATGCATTTAAAAATAAAGCCATGTTCGGCTAACATCAAGGGGAATTCAAAACTCATCTCATCAAAAAAAAAGTCATCTCAAAGGAAAATGTGATTTAAAAAACCGATTAGTGCAGTGTGATTTTACATATTAGAACTGCAGTAATGCAGTATTGTACTGTATTAATGCCTCAGGAATGCAATGGCTGCTATGTTGCATTTTTTGTGTTACTGCTGCAGTAATGGGAAACATGTTTTGAGTAATACACCACTGGATTGGTGCATAAAGGCGTAACATGCTTTCAGACCACAACGCTTGCTGTCCACATGGCACAAGCAAGCGTGCCATAACCTCGCCCAACTGAAGATGACTGTTCTCATCAAAGGAAATTAATCTTATTCATCTTATTCAGGCTCCAGGTGGTGACATTACCTTCTGCAGGGGACATTCACATGCTCACTCACAGCTTTGAACATATACATATATTGATAGTTTCATATACATGAACCTACATTAACAAAGCAGCATCAATTTTGGAATGAATCCTGCCAGTGTGTGTAAAACAATGCACAAAGTGGTCCCTCCTGTTCTAGACATTCAGTAAACAACACTTAGACTAAACGACTCCACGCTTACACAAAAAAGAAGAAAGGCATGCTGGTAATGATGTAAAAATGTGTGAAATCAGATTTTTTGTTGTCTTTAAGAGGCAGAAAAACATGGAAATTAGATGGATGAAGTGGCCACATGCTGTGCCCATGTTTTCTTTGATGCAAAGACAAGAGAGCGTTCCCCACTGATTTTCTATGCTAACAACTGTAAACCACATGATTTCCCCATGGTCAAATCAGATCCAGTGCTTTGGGAAGCCATCTTTCTGTCAGAGTGTTTTAAAATGATATGCATAATTATTCATGTGTTAATATGTAAAAAAATATCTAGCTATTTATAGATTCAGTTGTGTAAGTGAAGGAAACTAGCTTGCAGTTTCCCTGTTCACATAATTACAAATGCTTGGACATGTCAGAACACAGTGGGGGATTTTTTCTCAACCTTTGTACATGAAATCATATTTGTGTCACAATCTTGGTGTTCGCTACAGGAAATGATTTGTGGCTAAGGGATGAGCATACGTCTATTAAAACCGAATGCACACATTGCACCTGTGAGTCTAAGCACATTATAGCACACAAACAATTGCGCTATAACTTATGTTTACTATTCATGCAAATGAAATACAGGACTGTTACAGACAAAGACCTGGATACAATACAAAAGTTTTACTTAACTCTGACTAATAATTTGATCGACCAACCGAAAGGATAGTGTTTGCATTAACATTTATTATGGTGCTAAACTTAACAGAAAGAGATAGCATTATCTATGGATGCATAAAAGCTTTGAGATTTGTTGTCAGTGGTAACCAGTGTTTGCATGGAATCAAAATAATGCATTAACACATTTTCCTTTTTTATGGCTAAACACGAACATCTGCTTGTACTGTGTCTTGCATCACCTTGGAATGTAGTGACGTGAGAAAAATATGTTATACAATGTGTCTAAATATGTGCTACAGTTAGCTGATTTTCAAGGAAACAGGCCTTTGGAAAAACACGAAATGAAAATGATTTTAAAACGTAATTACAAAATCCTATGAACTTTCCAATCCTAGAATGAAGCGCTGCTGTTCGAGCATGGTAAAAAGCACTCATAGCTCTTTATGCAGGACACACATTTCCTTTGACTCCCCTTTGTTCCAGGGGAAACAAGCCTGTAAGCTCCTTGACTGGACTCTGGTTACTCACGTTTCATTGATTATGGCCAACTGCAAGGTTAAAAAAAAAAAAAGAAATCATTGGACAAATTCCTCATTCTATGGCTGTCCCTAATATATTTATGCACAGATACATTACCTATCAATAATAAGCTGGCAAATGATGATTTAGACTACTACAGAAAATTGTATTCATATCAATTTTTCTGTTTCTTTTTTTTTTTTTTTTTTTACCCAGTGTCATCCATTAGAAATGATAGCCACATTTATGCATTTAACTTTGGGATGTGCCCTGGTAAATATACACTTTTACGACGCCCCATCTGTCCTGGGTGAGCTGTGGAGAAATCGGCTACAGAGTCCAAGATACAACAGATGGTTGAGTGACAGCTTGTAATTAATATGGAATCTGGATTCTTTGCCGATATTCAGACATGCCATACTTGATATGGACAGCCTGGATGCATGGTGGGTGGAGGGGGAGACGGGGGGTTGGATTCTACAATGGCAGCCTAATCTCACCATGAACTCATGCCTTTAAAATGATTATTCCGATTAAAAAGTGATACTCCTCAAAACATGACTTACACAATCCCCATTGCTTCATGTCAGGTATCTCCCAAGCAATGCATGCTAACAGTGTTAGTGGTTTGTACATGGAATGTTTGTCTCTTACTAAAGATCTTAGTGTTTTGTTTTTTTTCTGTACATTTAGGCATCATTGTTAAAATTAGTGAGTAAATATTGTGTGAGCACTGAAAACATCAAATGAGTGACTGAAATCTTGAGGCCAAAGACCTTTGCAACAGCTCAGAATCTCAGCCATTTTAAGACAGGCAGTAGAACAATGTTTTGATGGCAGACATGAAAAGGGCCATTTGAAAGCAAAAAGCAGAGAAGCACTCAGGCTGAGAGCCCCATTATACATACTCCGCCTCTCTTTCATAGCTTCTTCCTCTAAGATCTCATCTTTGACTGTCAAACTGCAGCTACTGGTAATAGTGGATGTTTGAAAACCTTTCCTTGATGTTAAGCATCACAATTCATTGGCATGCTGAAAATAGAATGTGCATGGAAAAATAATTATCAACTTGGCCTCTGAAAGACAACTGTTTGACCGTCAAACCCACCATTTTAGGTAACACTTTACTTGAAGAGGGACTTTTCTAGTATTCATGTGACCTTCAAAGGAGTGATGTAATCATAATTGTTGCCATAGCACACAGAAATGTTGTAACAAGCATAAATAACTTTGTTATATAATATAGTATATTGTTCTCTCTTACTGTTGTCATAATGCTTATTATTTGCATGCCTAATAATCTTATGTAAGTCATAAGCTGGTTCAGGCATGTCATGGCAAATATGTATTCTGCCTTGAGAGGCATAACTGGTGATTCCAAAAAAATCTAAATCCATTACAATTAAAAAAAAAAGAAAAAAGGCAAGTTCAGGGAATATCGAACAGTGCTGAGCAGCCAGTACATTTCCACATCAGATGGTTGATCAGAGCCAATTATATCCATTGGCATTCTCTGATTAGCTAGCTATTAGCCCCATCCGTCCCCTCAACACTCACCAGTAGTCATCAAAGGGGTTCTTACTGTACTGTTGCTCAGGTGCCTACGGCTAAATAAATGTAGCCGCATTTCCAGATTTACTTTCCTAATGCAATCACATTACTGCTTCATATTACCACATGCTGTTACTACTGGTTCATATTATGTAATATTTCATGATGTTTTAGAAGCCAGTCTTTAGAAAAGGGTTAAATTACTTTAACCACAGAGGGTATATTGCTGAAACCTTCATGAAGTGTGTATAATGGCTTCATAATAGCAATTTCTATAAATTATTCATACATATTTGTACAGGAATTCTGGAATAAGGACTGACCTTATGTGAAGTTTATTCAGCTCATCTCTGCTACTCGAATTCTCATGACAAAATACAGTTGCCTGAGTTCAGTTCCTAGGCTTTATTATGCATTGCAATCTACAATGGTTTGATAGAGTTACAGTTATACATAACATATTTGGACTCCTTATTTACATTCTCCAATTATGACAAGAATTATTTTCACTGGATTACTTGCCAATGGATTATTGCAAAATTCCTTCTCCCCTGTTTCCTGCTCACCCGCCAACACAGTACAGTACACTATAGGATAGAAAAGGATAGATAAAAAAAGAAATAGGATTGTGTTCTTGTTCTTTAAACAAGACCTGTTTTTCTCTCTTAGATAGGAATAGAAAATCAATACACATCGTTTGAAGGCCCCCAGATAATTCCCCAGAAAATGTACATCTGCTGGTACATTTGCATACACACTTGTTTTCACCCTGCTCAGGAAACTGCTAATTAAGCATTAATAGTATTCTAGATGTCTGCACAGGCACAGTGTGCGACTCCCCTTCACATGCACGCTTCATATTTCAGATCGCCAGCTCGAATTTCAACAAAGCTGCTGAGTGCTGTGTTTGACATAACCCCTCAAAGACAGGCTGCAGTTGACATCAGCAAAATTTTGCTGAGGCACTGGTGTCAGGCTCTAATGATCTGTTTTCTGATCAGAATATTTTACAGGCTTTGATCAGTGCTCTGGGTGCCTCTTCATGCCAGCTATTTATTTTTTATTATTTTATACAAAACCATACTCTTCACTGAGACAGCACACCTTTGCTGGCAGGGTGCAAATGAGGGTTATAATCAAACTGTGCTGAGTGTGACACTTGACACTGTTTTAATTCTCGGTCATTTTAAGATCTCAACATAGTTACAATGGAGCGCAATTGTTTTTAGAATTTTGTTTGAATAATTACGCTTGTGATACTTTCATTATTTGTGGTATTTATTTAATATTTATTATTACTGCTATTTCTTTTCTTTTTTTCATTTGTTAATTTATTTATACTTTTTCATAACTGTAGTTTTAATTGTATTTTGTAATCTTGGCACCATTGTAGTTGAGGGCTTGTTCCCTCAACGTGTCTTCCCAGAATTAAGTAAAGGTTGACAGGATGGTGTACTGGAACTGGCATGCCCCAGAAGCTGCCCAGCACAGTTTTATTATAACCCTTATACTGCCCAGGGTGCAGTATGCAGCCTACAGCTGTGGTCTAACCCAAGCAATAAAGGGCGGGCTTTAGCTGCCAGGGAGTCATCATTCACTAGCAAGTCTTCTGCTCGGTCAGGTGCTTGTTGTCTGCCTACACCAGCTACACAGGCATCCAGTGCAACAGCTGTGGTAGCTTTGTGGGAAAACAGCAGAAAATCAGAGGGGAGAAAATCAGCTTTTCCAGCGATGAGCATACTGAAGGACATTCCGCAGGGCAGGAAAAATGTGGTAAAAACTGTGAAAGGAAAACACGCTGCGGGTCATACACACTCATGTTTTTTTATGAAGTAGGCCAGAGGCCAGAGAACACAATTTGTGTGGTTCACAGAGGTTAGATGACACGTATTACTCCTGCTGCTGAGTTTCCACTGCCCTTCAGGTTGAAACTGGTTAGCAACTTGGACCCTAAGTTCCACCATTCATGGTCCATTAATGCATTCCCTGCCCACCGTTATGATCACCTTTGACTCTGAACAGTACAGGTCAGTTAGCTACATTCACAATGACTCCATTATTGAGCCGCACAGTAAACTAATCCAGCTGTTCATTATCTATTATGAATGTGCAAGCTTAAAAGCCTATGGCAAGCATTGAATTCAAAGAGTAAAATGCCTAGGACAAGAACTGGCAGAATACCCTTTGTTGGGCGCTTGGAGACAGTGAAAGCCAAACCCTCAATAATGTCTGAGATGAGAGTCCATTCCCGTAAAGTACTCACACAAATCAGCTCCCCCTGCTCTGTCAACGTTTGTTTTACTATTTCTATAGCACTAATAGACACTGAGCTGCACCATTATTAAAAAACAAGAACGAGCAGAGAATCTGTTTGATGGTCAGTCCTGAGGAATAATTACCTTTAACACAACCGGCAGAAATTAGGACAATTATATTGAGGACCATCATCTGGACTGCATAGATAAAAATCACCTGATTGAAAAAAAAATAATGTCATCTTTCCTTTTGACAAGCTTTAACACCTTTTTTTAAGCCTTGTGCCAGCCTTGGTTAAGTGAACCCCACTTAATCAGAATTCTTGCTGTGAGACTTTGAGAATTCAGTTCAGAAATAGCCATCCTGGCCTGATATGCCCGCCTTCTAAATCTAAAGTGCATGCATCCATTTAAATTTTTAGGCATTTAGCTACTCTTGTCCAGAGGAATTTACACAGTGTGCATTCTTTATTTGCAATCCAATCCAATATTTCATATACAATTCAGCAGTGAGGCAAGGAATACCCCTGCTAACTGCAATTCACCAATTCATACACATGGGTTTACATTTTAGCAGTGTTCCTTGATAAGTTAATGAGTGATTGAGTGTGGCCCTCCTGATCTTGTATCTTCATGTTGATTACACAGACATATTTTACCTTGGCTAAATCTGTGAGTGAACTGACATTGCTGCTAATTCCAAAACTGAGTGAGGCTGACTGGCGGAAACAAAAACTTGCATAAAGACATGGAATGGAATTGCCCACCCTCGGCTAAAAAGCATGCACTGAAACATTTTCCTTGATAAATAAACTCTAACTGAATTTATATGAGCCCATAAGGGATCATATCTACTTTATCCAAGTTAAACCTGCCCTAATAGAGTTGATTTATAGCTGAAAATGTTATGAATCAGCTCCCGGGTGATTTTGGCTGATGATAAATATAGTGTTGACATGCCTTTACTTGGCATGTTTGCCTGGATGCTAAATAGGCACAAATATTTTTTTGGACTGTGAGAGTCCTTGAATACATGCTGGTGCCTGGGAAGGGTGTGTGATTTTCAGTGCGGCCAAAATTTCACATTAATACATTTGTACATCAGGAATGGTATCTATGGTATTTATTTTACCACTTTAGTTCAGGAAAAAGTGGCGGCTGCTCAGATGAAGGTGGAAAACTTTCCTTTATTTATTTTTGGTCTCAATCTGTTTTCAATAATTTTCCTTGATTAACAATACAGTGATTAATTCGCAAAATGCTCAATACCATCAAATATAGTCAGTTCTCCCAGATTAGGCTATTAGATGAGAAAAAAAAAATCTCTTTTTATGTGCATCACAAAATTGTACACATTTTATCAACATTATGTAAAACTGTGGATACATGTACTCTTTGTTCTCAGCATCCACACTCGGAGAATATTCATGACAAAGATCTGCAATTCACAGATGTGACTTGAATGATCTTGAAGTAGTAGTAGTTAGTGGGTATCTTTTTTCATTATGTGTGTTTAGCGATTAAAACTAATTTTCTGAAATTGAATTTATTAGGATGGCTGGTATGCCATCTGCCATGTAACGGCTGAGTGGGACATGTCCCATACCTATACAGAGAGTATGGAAATTTTCAGTGTTTCCGACAGAAATAACTACATAAATAACATTAGCCCTTAAGAACATTAACTTCAGTACCTTCTGACCTCATATAAACAGACAGAATTAAGATACTTTGTATGTCCACACAATAAAGCCCCAAGCCTGGGTTATTCTGCATTTTACTTCTTATTTTTCCTGCCCATTTCATCATGCAAATGCTCCAGTCCCATAATCAGCAATTCTACCCATTTAACATTTAGCTGCATCTGCCAGTAATAACATCTGATCAAAATAGTCTGATCAAAATAGCCAATTGCAAGATACTCAGATACACAGGCAAAATGGATATATGAAAAAGTACACTTGTGATGCTATTTCAGCCAAGAGAACACATTTTAACAACTTTGTGGTCGTCATTTCTGTTGTGTGGAAGATAGCTAAATTGCTAACTAATTATTGCTAAAATTTTAACTATTGCTCTTTGTATAGTTGTATAATCTTTGCAGGGGCTTATTTTGCAGGGCGGCAGCTGGGTGCAATTAGAGTCATTTCGCCACAAGGCAACAAGCAGCAATCAAAATAACAGTCAATTTGACCGTTCATGGCCATTTAAGTATGTTTATAACTGTATTTCCTTATATAATATTCATACAGAAAATTCAATAGATACGTTTAGGAAAAGTCATGAAGGGGGAGTCATATGGATTTAATGACAGCAGGTTTATTGATTGGGCTTGGTTAAATGCTGTGGAGTTACAATTAACTACTTTTTAAATAGGCTAGGCTTATAGGTCATCTACTGACATACAAACAAAATTAGTAGGTCTGTTGTGTATACAATAACCTGTTAAAAACAATCACCATAATCCATTTAAAAACATGATACCTGCATTTAATTGGAATTCACGGTAAAGTAAAAAACTAGAAATACCGACTCGCGGTTGTATGCCTCCGCCAACCAGTAGCCAGTTTGGATATAAAATGTCATCACTTCATCATTTTATCCAATTAGACATTTGTGTGAAACTTTGTCATAATTAGCATATGAATTATTGAGTTATGGTCAAAAACGTGTTTTGTGAGGTCACAGTGACCTTGACCTTTGACCACCAAAATCGAATCAGTTTATCCTTGAGTTTAGTTGGACGTTTGTGCCAAATTTGAAGAAATTCCCTCAAGGTGTTCCTGAGATATCGTGTTCACAAGAGAATGGGATGGACGTGAGGTCACAGTGACCTTGACCTTTGACCACAAAAATCGAATCAGTTCATCCTTGAGTCCAAGTGGACGTGTGTGCCAAATTTGAAGAAATTCCCTAAAGGCGTTCCTGAGATAGCGCGTTCATGAGAATCGGGACGGACGGACGGACAACCCAAAAACATAATGCTTCCGGCCACAGCTGTGCCGTTGCGGAGGCATAGAAATGACTGAATCCACAGCTTTGTGTTTCTTTGAGTAAGAATGTATGTGTGTTTGCACGTATGCAGAGGCGTCACTAGGGGGGTGCAGGGGGTGTGGACCGCACCGGGTGACACCATCAGAGGGGGGTGACACCGAAATAACTGGCAATAAATTTTTTGTGCAGTGTTTTGTGTAGCGACAGTTTGAAACAGCTAATATCACCGATGCAGTTCACTGATTTACTGATTTACTGACATAGCTCAGGAGGTAAGACCGATTGTCTGGCAGTCGGAGGGTTGCCGGTTCAAACCTCGCCCTGGGCGTGTCAAAGTGTTCTTGAGCAAGACACCTAACCTCTAACTGCTCTGGCGAATGAGAGGCATCAATTGTAAAGCGCTTTGGATAAAAGCGCTATATAAATGCAGTCCATTTACCAATTAGCGGTATTCATGTAAGGAGAAGCGGTTTGTCGTTTGATTCCGTAACACGCAATTCCTTGCGCACCCCATTGGGTGACAACATTGGCTGACACCAATGGTCGACCGCACCGGGTGTCTATACAAAGCACTATCCATAAGTCATTAACTGAAACTTGCAAAATCTAGGGCCAAGTTACATAAACCTTCCTCCAGTGTTCGGGTCAAATCTGACCAATTTACAGCTTTCCTAAATCATAAATATTGTGTTTTTCATCCGATTGCCTCAAGACCTTATGTTTTTCTCCACACTAGGCATTTGAACATATAAAATTGCTGATCACCACTTTCATTGAATCTTGAGTGGTTTAGTCAACTTTGTCACACCTGTGGTGTTCCGGGTCTAAAATGACCACCATAGGAAATGAATGGGTAAGACTATATTATGTTCATCCAGCAGATGGCAAACATCTAAATGTTAATTTAGAAATACATTTTCAGTGTCTGTTCTTTGTATATTTACTGCAGTTACTCGTGTTAACCATTAGTTGAAGACATTGTTTCACAGCTTAAAAAGGTGTTAAACAAAATTTGGTGATGATTTATGGTTTCTGTGTTAATATAAGAGCAAATCTGGCGGCGAACACTATAATAAGGGGGGGAGCAACGAACACTGGAGAAAGGTTAAATAATTTAGGAAACATTAGGTAGCATTGTTTTGGAATAAATCTTGTTTAATTTGTGTGAGCTAAAATAGGCAATATTGTTTCTTGTAACTTGGCCTCATTTTTATATCAATATTTTTAACAAAATTGCCTAGATTTTTAATTAATGACTTATAGACAGTGCTTTGTATGTGTGGGTAACTTGGCATTTTTGTATGTTGAAAACATTTTTAAGATCATTTAATCTCCCTAACAGGATGTGAAGAAAGAAGTTGTGTGTTTACCTGCCAATGAATTATTCAGATCATTGCACGTTCAAAAATCAATTAAAATGAATGAAAACAGATTGTGACCAATGATAAATATAAAGTGTAGGTTTCTGTCACATCTATTTTCAGCTGAGCAACCACCACAGTTGGGAAGTAAGCTCATTAGTGAAATCTGGTGGTGTAGTGCATGATTGGAGAAAATACTGTGGCCCACAGGACCTGGAGTTGAGTAGCAATGCTCTAAAGGGAGAACTATATCAATGAGAGAACTTGTCATTAATTTGGTACCTATCTTCGAGGGTTTATGGTCAGGAATATTATGTTTTTTTTCTTCTTTTATTTCAATAATCTTTAAGAATATTTATGAACAGCTGTAAAATCTCTCATAATATTTCCAGTCATGATAGATCACCTGTTCTCCGTATGAGGGCTCTGCATTGTTCCACACCATAGCTCTTGTATACTACAAAAGAAAAGCCCATTCGAAACAGCAGAATCCCATAAGGTATATATTACTCTGTGTTTGTTGGGAGAAAGAATAACACCTGCTGTCGTACATGTCCGATGAAATTGCTCCATATAAAAATCAAGCTCAGTGTATTATTGAGCTTATACCATCCTAACGTCTTACGTCTTTAAAAACATCTCTCTCTCTCTCTCTCTCTCTCTACAAAATGAATGACAATCTGATAGAATTTAAAGACAAATGGGCTGTAAATGGAGTGCTCTCCAAAGTGTGGAAAGGAGAATTAGTACCTATTTGTTAAGCAAGGATTGGTACTTTTTCTATATTCTTTGGTTTTTTTATTTGGTTCTTTGTTTTTTTTTTTTGTTTTTTTTTCTTGCTTTTTAATGTTCTGGTTATGTTCTAGGTGGTATGGGGGTTGGTGTTGTTTGGGGGTAGCTCAATTGGGTGGGATATAAGGTTATCAGTATGGTTTGTTCCTTTACTTTTTATTTCTAATGGCCTTTGTTTAAAGTTCTGTTAAATAAAGGTTTTTTTTAAAAGTCAAAGTCAGATCAGTAAGCATACAGTAGTTAACAAGCTTAATGCAGCTTAATATAGAAAAAAATCCAAAGGAAAAAAAAAAGAAATAAGCTTGGGTTCCTAGAGTTGTGAATTGCAAGCATGTGTTAGAGATAAGTGTTAACTGAAGATTCAACTGTCCATTGATACAACATGATATAGGATTACTGTAACAACCAAAACAAAAGTCTCCTTTCCTATTTAAATGTCCCTCTAGTGTCACCATTCTGTAGCAGATTCACTAACTCATTTAAGCTGCTATATACTGTACTTCCCCTTATAACAATTAGAGTACAGCAGCTCCAGCTGACCAATAGGCATCAAATTGCAGTTTCCTAGACACGGAACCAATGTGGCAAGTAGGACTACTGGGGGGTTTCCAACAACGGCCCTTGCTTTTTGTCTGCGTTTCCAAATAGGAGGTACAGTCAACAGTTAACTAAACATCTAGTTTGCTTCGGAAGGGAGCCAACCACGCCATTCCTGGGGTACCCTTGGCTTCGGTTGTAGACAAACGCATTCTGCTGAGTCCATATTCAACCTTGTATCTGAGTTGTATCTACCTCCAACCTCCCACGCTGCTCCGACCCAGTCAGAACATACTGTGATCTTTAACACTTAGAGTTAGAGCCAAGGAAATCCATGTCTGGAGCCAGGACAAAGAAAATAGAAGTGGAAACAAGATCAATAAAATCACAGCAACATAATGACTGTCTTTCTCAGAAGACCCAGCGCACTATTGCAACAAATGAATGGAAAAAGAAGTGGCACTGCTTAATGAGGAATCAAATGGAGATGGATACACATAAAACGTATTTAATGCACACAGTGGAAGAAGTTTGGTACTCAAACTTATGAACAAGGTGCTGCAGTGTTCCATTTAAAGCCTCCCTGTATGTTCAATTCGCCATATCCTCTAATATAGGATCTATAATATATAATCACCGGATATGATACTTGATACTACTCAGTTAAGGCCAATGTGCCACAGCGGTGCAACTGAATGTCCTGCTTTGTATTATGTAACATCCACTGTGAAATACATTGGTCTCCAGATTGAGTTTTGTGTGGATTTTAGTCTGGCTGGCTAGAAGGATATTAAAGTGGGTGAATAAAATCACTCTGTCTGATAATATGGAGGTGTTACTAATTGAGTCGATTCTGATCTAACACACCAACACACACAACGTTCTTTAAAAAAATGTGATTGATATTTTGTTTGTTGTGAGAACAATGCCTTGACTTTATGTTTTTGACAATCCTGAGGAACAATTGAAAGGTCTCGTGTACATATTCTACAAAGAGCAGTAGGAGATCAGAACATAATAGCTCACAGTGTTTAACAGATTGAAACATGGAAGGGAATCAATGCAAATAAAACAGTTGTTAACACAGCATCTGTTATCCCGGTTTCCTGCCCTGTGTTTGCCTGCCTGTTTTATCAAAGAATGCAGTCACAACATTCTTTATTTCTTTGTCTTTGTTTGGCCCCTTGTTTGGAGTCACACAGTGTACACAATATATATCATCCATTTAGGCTGAATATTTGTAATTATTGGATCATTTCAGGCTGCTACCGCTGCTCGACCCAGCAGTGCTCGGCCCAGGACTGAAACTCGCAACCCCCTGGTTACGAGGCCAGTTTTATGACTCAAGGACAGATAGGGAGGTCTGGTGTGTTTCAGGATTGAATTTGCATCTTAATTATTTATGCAGCCCAACGATAAACTTCATCTGGCTTACTTGATGATGTCCTGAATGATGACTGTGAAAGACCAAGCTTGTATCTGTAGTGAAAATACTTTGTGGTCTTTTATTGGATTGCTCCATGCCCACATCTCCTCAACCCCTATCCCACATGACCATCCTTACATTTCAAAGGTACTCCTTAATTGGAATTCCACAGCAGCTATACATTATTACCCAAGGGGACAACAAGGAAATCAAACATAAAACCTTTCGGTTTACAAGGCCAGCTCCGTAAAGGCTGCACCACGGCCCATGTGCAGGAAATACATCGAATGCAGGCGTCAATAAATGTGTCCCACGTCAAATGGTCTGCTTCTCCGGCAGAATAGCCAGCAGCTGGAAGTCTCTTCCTATCGCTGCACTTCGCCATCTCCGCTGTCACCGAAGCTTGGCTGGGAGCCACCTCCTGCCACTGCCAGGGTGGATCTTAAATAAGAGCCCAGGCCTGGGGGATTGGAATCTGTCAGGTACTGCGAGGGAGTGACCAAAAATCGACCATCTAACCAATCTCGGTTTTATTTAGTGCCATTTACGACCATGTTACCACAGACCTCTTTACAATAAGAGTTGCATTGTAATCCTGAGGGAATGAAGAATAAATAACAGGGAGGAAGAGACTTTAGCCAGTAGGAAGACTGGATAATGAATCCCTGACCCCTCACTGCAAAAAGCCTATCTTAACAAGTGTTTAATTTTTATAATGAGACTTAACATCTTGTGTTTCTTCTCAAGTAGAAAATATTACCGTGACTTGTTTTAGGTTCTTTGCGGTGTTTAAAAGGCAATCAGGTGTCTCTTTTTTCCTCTTTGTTCACCTTTCAAAACTAACTTCATCTGCACCAGCTTGTGGGCAGTGAGTGAGTGGGCCATCCCAAACTTGGCATTATGGGGGCCCCAGAGCAGTCTGACTGCATACCAAATGGAAGCTGAGCCAGACGGTCTGCTCTGCAGTCAGACCTTGCAAAGGGAACATGAACCCACTTTAGCCGAGTTAAGAATGACGAGAGGCTTTTACATCATCCGCGGCACGTTCGAAAGCGCTAAGTGCATTACAAGTGTATTTTCAGGGGGAAACTAACGATTTCTCATTTTCACTGCTGTTCACGGGGCCGCACGCTACTGATACACAGCATTCCAAATGGCATACACTGAACCGCATGGGATGAGTGTGTGTGCACACACGTCAGTTAACACTTCAGTATGTGCGTTTAAAGCACTTTGCATATCACATTATTTGAATGCAAAGGTTGGTCTGTCTCATTTCTCATTTTTGCCCCTTCTTTGGAGACTCCTTTGCACCATAATGAGGCAACACTCATATCCCTTCATGGTGTATGATAAGATATAATTTTTGTTAAAGAATGTAATAACTGTAACTTAAATACATATAACTTTTTTTTAAAAGAATATATACTATGCATATCTTTTTGATAGCTGGGCTTTAGTGAAGACAATCATGTCAGATTATCCCCTTGAAACCCAGTAGAAAAGAAAAAAAAGTTTAAGTATGTAAATTTAGAGTAGAATATATGGTTCTTGAGATTAAGACCAGAGACTTGTGTCCCCTACAGAGGACAAAAATTAATTTCTGGGTCTAAGGAGGATATGTTGTATATTCCAGGGTATTCTACCGGTCATGTACAGGTTTACTGTATGCATCTGAATAATGCCATTTTAATATTTTATTATTATGTATTTATTTATTGATTATTGATGTGAGAAAGACCATGCCTGCAATATAATATTGGTAATGAAATTCAAAGAATATATTAATTAATTAACTAATTAATTATTTCAAATATGCTGCCTGTATGCTGCTTCACTGCTCGTCTATTCTGTATGTATGGTGAGCTTTTCCTTCTTGGATAAATGCCATTATATCTGGTTTAGAAAAAAAAGCCTCAATACAGCAGTACTCAACAGGATTTCATATAATGTGCAGTGACTTGAATACTGAATTACTGGAGCGTTGTGACTCATGGAAGATGGCTGAATGATATTCAGCTCACCTCAACAAAGAGTTGAATAGGTGCCCTTGGGCCTAAGGGCCAGCAGTTCTTCAAAGCCACTGGCCCAGATAAGTAAGCCCCTTGCCAAGATGGTCACGCATGCATGTGTAGCTAAGCTCTGAAGACCATGTGACACTACTGTGAAAGGAAACGTTGCTCTCTTGTGTGGGTGCAAGCCTACAATTAGTTCCCAGAGCAAGGGTACTGGTCAAAGCTGTGGTTGTTCAAACTGTGGGATGTTTTTAGAAACCTCAATTAAGCAGGCATCTAAAAAAAACACGATAAGCTTGTTATTAATTAAAACCATGCGTTTAGGTTTTAACTGGCTGCCTGGTTGAAAGGTGTGTTCTTGCACCCCTTCACAACATGCTCCCCTCATTAACCCCCACAGGATAAAGATGTTCTTCCCATGCACTTAGATAATACTTTATTTTGTACTAGCTTCAAACAATCAAACATGTACATCTAAGGCAAGGAAAGAGATTGCAACTGGCATGAGTTGGTAAGGGGAATATGTTTATAAGCCCTTGAAGGCTACTTTGGGTGAAGCTCTTTTAGGTATTTCCTTTTACAAGACACCAAATAAATCCACCCAAGTTCCAATTATGTTTTATTTAAAATGGCTTTTAAATCTTTTAAAAACCTTTTAAAGCACCAAGTGGCATGATACTGGAATGATATGTCTGACATATAAAGCTATTATAATCCCTTTGCCTGCTCTAATAGCCAAAATTCTTGTGGACGCATAAACACCACGACAAGCTCATAAAGCCAAAAATGGTAAACCTTATTTGCTTGTAATAATAGTGATCACATTTATATAATTCCTTTCATCTCACTATCACACAACTATGTACAGTGAGTGGTACCCACCTAGCTGAAGCATGGCAACCATTCTGCACTAAAATGCTCACCACACATCAGAAAGAAGGGATTACTATACAAATTAAACTGGGGGGATAACTGGAAGCCAAGTTGGCAATTTTGCCAGGGCACTGGGGAACCTCTTTCTATTTGCTAAAAAATGTGTTTCTTCAATGAACCCAAAGCTCTGTTTAATGCCAGATGTAAAAGATGGCCTCTTCTAAAGCACAGTTCTCCCATCACAGCACTGGGAAATTGGGATTTTATATGGTCTGAACTTCCTGCAGCAACGTTGTTTTCCCAGGAGGTTTCCAGCTCAAGTACTAACTAATCCTCCAAATGGTAAAGAAGCAACAGCATAGCATAATCCCAGCCCTCAAATCACCCCCCCCCCCCCCCCCTCCCACCCCCATCACTCTGCCAAGCCGTAAGAAGCTCTACTGGGTGACAGTCCACTGCAAGGGCGGGTTGGGCGCGAGCCACATGATGTGTAAGGACACCTGTGGCAGCTAACGCCAGCCGGCCGCGGGCTAACAGGATCAGTCTGGCCTGCCCTTAATCAGGGCGTTGCCTGACCTACTTCCACACTTTGATCTGGCTCCGTCCAAGTAAGCGCCCAAGTGCAGAAAGCATGGCAGCCTCCGCAACACTAAACGCTCTTCATTCTGATCCTCAGGCTAGGGCCGCCATCTGGGTGGAGTGACAACGGCGGCCTTGTGTCTCGGTTGCGGAGCTATTAGCTCGCGCTGGGAAAAACCAGCGAGAGCATTCGTGCAGCAAATCCTTGCACGTGCACTTTACATAAACTGAATTCGCTCATTTGAAATAATGTGAGCATTAACATTGGGGAATTAAAAAAGACTTTATGCATGACAGCAAACAATTAAATCCTTAAAATCTTAGCAGTATGCATGCTGGATATAAGATCCTGCTTCTAATAAAAAAATAAAAAAAATCAGCTATATGACTTCACATGATATGTGACATTACCACTATCCATAAAGCTTAGCTCTAACATATGCTATGAAATCTCATTGGTGTTCCTCTATTATGTTGTAATCACAGAGAATATTAATGTCAAATATGTGAAAAAAACTATATCCCTTTAAGCAAGGAAATGTTATTATCATCATTAATCATCATCATCACTATGACTGTAATATGCTTATTCAATCCCTTGATCTAAGGTTCAGATGATGTGTGGTGAATGTTCTAGCACTAAATGAATCAACCATGCAGGTGTTACATATGACTAGCGGTTCAAGACAGTACCAGTGGCAAACAGGTTATATTATCCATGTTATGCCTTAAGTGTTAATAACGCCACTTTTACAACTCTCAGAAAAGAAAAGTGCAAAAAGTAGGCTTTAATCAGTGTTTGAAGCCCAGCACCTACAGTACACAGTCAATTATCCAGTGCCAATTCAACTCTAACAGAGTACATATGAGTCCAATAGGGACCAAAGTAGAACCACATGTAGCCTGTAAGAGTAACGTTTTTGCTTTACATTATGTTTGCGTTAAATCGTGTTACTTGGTTAATCTGATGAGGTAAAGTACCAAGCCAGCTATGTTTGAAGAAAACAGTTACAAATTTCGAAATACGTCGCTGTCTGTGGTGCTGAAACTTACTCGATACACACCCGAACTCTTTCTCACGAAGGGTAAATCCTATTCATGGAGTAATGATAATCTCTGAAATCACATATAACACTGTTTGATACTCTGGGGCTATTAATCGCAACCGCTAAGGGGAATCTCAATATGCCTGGCGTGAATATTCAGCACTGACTCCATGCACCAGACAGGTAAGCTTTTCAAAGGTAATTAAGCAAGTGCGCACGCTGCGAGGACCCAGCAGTTGCCATCGCCAACTGGTTAGATTCCATCAAGGTCCTGAGCCTCTCTGAACAGCTATACAAGAAAGATAATGGGTCCAGTTTCAGTATTGATGTATGGGGCCACAGCGAACTGACTCCACGCAATTAACGCGCCATTAATGCACGCAACATGTAGTAGGCATATACTTCGGTCCGTGCGTTTAACACCGACAATAAGAAAAATCACCTCGGGATACCACTGCTATAAATGTGTTGTGTGCAGTTTTTCAAATATATCAGCAAACAGCGAAAAGCCCTACCCAGCCAATATAAAGCCGCAGGATGGGGTACACAGTGAAATATAAAACCCCTAGCTAGCTAGTCGTGCTGCAGTTCACTTTGCCTTACAGCAGCCGGCAGGACAGAGACCAAAATGCTGTTATGTAAAACCTTTTATAAGGAAACACAGAACTTGTGGTTTATTTATTTGTTTATTTTAAAATGATTTGTAATTGGCTCGTCCCATTTTCAAACCAGAATTGTTGTTATGTTCTAAAGGCATTTCGAGACAGCACTTAGCTTCCTGAAAGAATACACAGACATGCCATGATCTCATGAATATAATTCTAAAATATATGCATTATATACTTTCTTCCACTACTAAGCACATACAGTAAAGGCATGTCAGTATCACCATTTAAAAAAAAAAAAAATACTTGTGAATTATGGATTCGGTTTGTCTAAAATAATTAGATCCTTTGCATGCATTTTACAAAAAAGAGACAAACCATGTAAAACATACAGGCTACGTTTCCTACACCTCTCTTAAAACCAGTATATCTAATATCTAACTTGTTTTTTATTCGCGTCTGACACTGTATCTTTTACCTCTGAAAACAGAGTTAAGTCGACCCTTTCCGTTTTAAACCATTTAAAACAATGGCTTGCAGCCCAAACGTTATTTATAACGTTGTGGTTTAAGCAAAACATTATTTTTATAAATTCAAATTTATTTTAAGAATTGTGGCAACATAAATGTAAATGCGCTATATGTCATTAAAGAAAGAAACACAATTATGATTTTCCATAGAAACATATAATCAATTAGGATCACACGAGTATGATACCCCACAATGACTACCTTCTGACATAAAGGCCATATTTAATTTTGTAGAAGATTGCCGGTGATATATTAATTTGTCCATTGTTATTGTTATCAGTTGGCACCTGGTAATTGTTTGAAGACTCAACAAATACTTGACCCATTCGACTAAACCTTGGAAGGCTTGAATCACCCTTTCGTGTTCATTTGAATTACTGACAGTGCTGTCTTTTCAAAATCTAGACTTCGTTTACATTTCAAGAAAATAGCCTACATCGGAGGGATCTGATGCAGCTTACAAATTTCCATTACCTTAAACCCTGACCATAGTCTGCGTAAATCGGTCCTATTTTGGACTATCCTTCAAATCAAGAGAAACCAGCACAAGTGCGGGGTACATTCTAGTCAGACCGACAAAAACGTCCGCAAAATATAGCGTTCGCCTAATCGATCAAGATAATTTTAATTTTAAAGATCCATTTTCTATATACAGCGATATATATCCAATACTGTGTTTGAGGGGTCTCACTTGCGCTGTGGGGAAAACCGAATATACATAGCACCCAAGAAACAGATAACAGATCCTTCGCCTTATCATCCATGTCTAGGAAGCACAATTTGACCTTGCGGTATACCTGAATGCCAGATTATTTCTTTGAACGCCTGCCTTTGACAAAACATTTGCTTGATTCATAGAGAAACCTTTCTTTCAAACAGCGATTTCGTTTGTGTGTAAAAAACGGAAAACCATCGCGCTACTTTCGAAATTACGCGTAGGCTATAGGTTACTGACCACAAAATGCACGCGAAGCGTGTGTGTGCGTGCGTGTGCGTGTGAAATGATGAAAGTTTACCTTGTAGAAGGAACATCAGCCCTACTCCGAGTACTGAGCCTCAGGGGAATCCAGTGTTCTCACTCCTCATATTTTCCCATTTTCACTGTTGTTTCTTTCCATCGGATTTCGACTAAATTGTGTCAATACACGGTGCGCTGGTTTTCTTTCCGCACAACCCCACCGTGCATATCTCCCCCGCAGCACCCTGGTGATATGCCATAGGTTTAAATTCGGCGATGCCGTTTCTATCCACAAATGCCCGTTATAAAATCCAGGTCCACCAGTACAAAAATAACATCAAATTCCAAAAGCGCGTCTCCAGAATCCCTTCACTGAAAACTGGTACTAGCCTTTCCGTTCGAAGCGCAGCAGACGAAAATCCTTCAACCGCTGCCTAGCAATCTCTCCTAAGTATTACGGAAGCTTTCCTCTGCGTTAAATGCACCCGGCACTGTTTAGCAGAGAAAACGTATCTGTGCTGACAGCCACCAAGTGTCTCAGACGTGAATGCAGATCAAATTCAAGCATGTAGTTGTAGGTCTTTGCAATGATGCACCTACCACACGCCCCCTGATTCACACCAAATTAATCCACTGTGTGCCACATTCGCATGCCCTCCAACCAAGTCGCGGAGAAAGGTCTGGTCTCTAGTCCTCTCCTTGTGTGCATCCACCTACTCACATCCCTACCAGGAGCGAATACTCGTCCAGTTCTTCGAGATGGAGTAACTGGGCGTAAAAAATAACACGGATAACATCCATGAACTACGTCAGCACAACCCCAACCCACTATTATTACAAATGTCCATCGGAATTAATTCTACAGCATTCTCCGCGTCAGCTACTGTTGTTACAGGAGCTTGACGAAGATATACCGGTAAAGACTGAAATCTGTGACAAGCCGATGTACGTACTGTCAATCGGAAAAAGAGAAAGGCACGGACTGCATCAAACAGAATGGCATTTGATCTCAACGGTTTTATGCTGTCAACTGACAAAAAAGCTGGTTCCTAATGATATGTGCATTTTATTTTTTGATGATTGTTATTGTATAATAACTAACTAATGTACAACTTTAATTATGGTTTTGCATTTACAGAAGCATAAGAGATATGTTAAACTTACGGGAGTAGCCTAACAAAGGCATAGGTGTAGCCTACATGACGATATGAAGTCGATCGCTTATAAATTACAGGAACCGGGAAAATAATCTGGAAAGGGGAAACCTGGTTTGTCTTTAATTAAGGACTTAAATCTACTGCAGTAACCGACAGAACTTGTATTCCGGGAATTAATTTTAACAGCTTCCGCTTCCCTTGTTGACTGCGGCGTATTATTTGCTTCATTTTTTCATCTTCGAGTAGGCTACCCGCGCCCATAGTTATGTGATAAACAAACAAAAATAAAAGTATTGATATCTTTTCGGGACTCCATTGCGACTGTTAAAAGTTCTCTGTTGTAAATGTATAGGTGCACTTTGATGATTGGCAGATACGTGTTTTCTGCCTTTGTTTCAGTTTAGAAGGGATAATCCGCTTTTACTGTCAGACCCCAACTGTCCAAATAGCCAACTGGTTTGGTTTTAAGATAATGTCGTTAGTGCTCCAACTGGTTGGCGTGGATCATCTAATAATAACAACTCACGCTAACTAACTATCAGGTGGGTGATCACGTATGGCTGTGAGAAAATTCAGAATGCCACCAAACATTGAGTATACTGCTGTGATGTGGCTAGATTAGGGCTATCCAAGGTTTTTTTTTTTTTTTTTTTTTTTCCCACTACCATCTACATTCGAATATATGTGATTACTGTAATTACCATCTATATTGATTTATTTGGCAGATATATTTGTTTTTGGGGGTGGGATTTGGGCAGATGACCTGTCACATGTTCAGAGTATAACAATATTTAAAAAAAAAATAAATGTGAATACTGATTAAAATGTGTGAGTACACAATGACTACCCAGATAGCAAAAGCTGTTAATTCAACATTGAATTGTGGTCAAATTTGTTCTTTTTGGGTGAGTTTGAGAAATCTACACTGAATAAATTGAATAGCTACCTGCCACAATGTCAATGATGAGAAGAATTTTGTTGAATCAACAGTGATAGAGAGTTCATTTTCAACATTGAAATGGCTAAATTTAATCAACATTGTATGAACATTGGGCCTCATTCACAAAACTTTTCTTTAATTATTCTTACTTGTGTTCTTAAAAATCTTCCTACGGAAAACTAATATTGGATTCATGACATGTGCAGACATTTTTGGTGCAACCCTGTTCATGTGATTAGCATAAGAAAACAGCCCTATACAAATACAGATAAGAAAAAAAAAATGATGAATGCCAAAATGTATTTGGAAACATTCTTACACACAGTTTACGATCACATATGATCATACACATGTTTCGTGAATGAAGCCCATTGAGTATAGCTCAGATGTAGTGGCTCCATCAATTTTAACTTATTTTTGAAGCCATATTCCTGCTAATTGGTACAAGGGCAAATGCTCAGGTAGAAAATGTAGCATGGAAATTAAATTTGCAAAAAAAAAAAAAATCTGACACATTTATTGCATGGTAAAAGTAAATACAATGATGGTCAATATTGATTGATAGCTCTTATCCTCAAAATGTCAACTTCCAATACTGAATGTAGAAGCCTGGTTGTGCTTCCCATTTGTATTTGGATAAATTTACTTTTACTTTTACTTAAATTTCTTTCACATGAATCATAGGCTACATGTGGTTGTTGCATAGCTTGGTTTGTAGTAAATAAACAAAATAATAAGTGTCCTCCAATGTCCCCTTGTGCTCCAAAAACTTGATTGAACACTGATTTAAATAGCATACTACAAACTCAAGCCTTCAGCAACCAACCCAAAGCCCTTAATAAACTCCTTGACAAGTACACTTTCACCTATAGCCTCAGAACAGCTGATATTGCCTACCTGACCTGATCCTAAAGGACCACTTTAACCACATGTGAATTGCTTGATTACGAAATTGTGGAGTAAAGAGTCAAAATAAAACAAAATATATGTTTGTCCCAAACTTTATGGAGCTCACTGTATGTCCCACACTGTGCATGAGTGATGGGGAGTCCTCCATACACACTAAAATCCTATTAAAGGTGACCTGGTTCTGCTGTGTTAGCAAGAAAGACATAATTAAAACACTTTTTAAAATACAATATTTTTTGAACCCCCTTGAACAAAATCTACAGATGAATCGGAGTAACATACACGAAGCAGTAGCAGTAGCAGTGGGCCATATGAAACACCTTACAGTCATTTGTCCCAAAATGTGCTATCCCAATAATGCTGACCTGAACACTTGACACATTGAATGCCATTGTTCTAATCCTACAGTTCAACATGACCAAAACAGCTACCTGAAATACAAGCAGACAGTCTGAAGCTTTACCTCATAGTGGTCATTGATTTGAAATACATATTTTATTTTCACAGAAGAAAAACAACCAATCACTGCTCCAGTACTGTGTGTTAAATATTAGTGTACAGAGATTATATCATAAAATGAAATTTGGTCTGGGCTTTCAATTTACCGTAATTTACTTTGTGCTGTTATTGTATTTAAATAATTTAGAATTTTATTTAACATATTATCTTTGTATTTGCCTGAAAGTTTTTTATTTTTTTTTATAATTCATAAAATTGGGGGGGGGGGGTGTGCTTTTTCTCTTCAACATGCTTGCGAAAAGGTTCTCAATCGTATCCAGAAAAGGCTGGTTTGGGTGCAGGCTTTTATTTCAGCCAAGCAGTAACACACCTGATTCTACTAATCAAGGTCCTTAGTGGTTGATTAGTATAGTAAGGTGTGTTACTGCTTGGTTGAAACAAAAGCTTGCAGCCACACTGGCCCTTTCTGGATAAGATTGTGGACCCCTGCTTTAGCGAGTTCGATACATAGACTGTAGAAAAAATATGGACAACGTTACTGTGACATCACATATTGACTATCCATGGGCTCGGTGATAAGTGTTTTTAAGCCCAGGGAGTGCAGTTTGTGGGGGCTGCCATGTTTTACAAATTTGAGCGAGAGACTGTGCAGTAGTGACATGAAGTCCAGTCGTCCTCTAAGCGTGAGATACAGAGACTAAGCAGTGATGCAAAATGTCCCTGATTCATCCAAAAAATATTGCAGTACATGTCCAAATAACACAACTTCAAAAATTGACACATGGGAACACATTAGACGAAGAAGAAATACCCATAATTTTTGACTTCGTATTTTGACCGTATTGTTACCAATGCGTAAACGGAAGAAGAGGGCAAGCTGCAGCAAAAATGAAAGGGAGGCAATGTCATCAAAGTCGCTCTTTGATTACATTGCATATTGTTGGTTACTGCATCTAAATCATAGATCTAAATGCACCACCCATTTAATTTTCCAACCATGTTCACTATCCAAGATGCTTTTTATATATTCAATGTCATATGAAGGACGACAGAATTTTGCACCAAAAGTTTAATAATGCTAATGTATATAGCACAATACACAACATCTGCATATAATAACAACATTAACTATGATATGATACGTGTACGGATTCAGAGCATGTGATTAAACTACTGGCATCTGTAGAGTAAGAATGAACACGAAACTACTCAGTGTTTATGTAACTAATATATTCGAAAAAGAACCCACATTTTCTTGGGGCGGCATGGTGGTGCAGTGGGTAGCACTGTCATGGATTTGAATCTCGGTTTGGGGCCTTTCTGTGTGGAGTTTGGATGTTCTCCCTGTGTCCGTGTGGGTTTCCTCTGGGTACTCCCACAGTCCAAAGACATGCAGGTAGGCCGATGGGAGACCCTACATTGCCCATAGGTATGAGTATGAGTGAAGTGTGTGCCCTACGATAGATTGGTGGCCTGTCCAGGGTGTATTCCTGCCTCTTGCCCAATGCACGCTGGGATAGGCTCCAGCACCCCCCACGACCCTGCTCAGGATAAGCGGGTATAGATAATGGATGGATGGATGAATGGATGTATGTATGTATGTATGTATGTATGTATGTATGTATGTATGTATCTTAATGTTTTTTTAAAAGGCTCTAAATACTATTTGAAAAAGTATTTGGTTTCCCAGAAAAGTATTTGTTTAAAGGAATGCAGTTTTTAAATACTATTTGGGAACGTATTTGGTTTTCCACTAAAATAATTTAAATAAACAAACTTTACCTGCTTGAGTAGCTATTCATTGAAAGGCATACTATTCAGTATTTTTTACCTTGAAAATATAATAAAATAACCATGCTCTGTCATACATATGATTCAGATGAAGCAAAACAACAAGCCAACAGGGCTCATTGAATTCATTCACAAACCAGAGTTTACCTTGGAATTGTGACCACTATCAAAAAACTGAGATGCACACACACACACACATATAGATATATGGATATAAAATATAAAAACTGAGGCGAGTAGGTGGGATGAGAGGAGTCTTCTTTGATCGTAAACCACAGCAAAATAAGGAATTCTGCATAGTATACCTTTAATACATTTGCTCAATTTGTGCAGATAAGTGACAGGCTAAATCAGCATTGTGTGGGATTTACTGCACCCAGGAAAAACACCACTATTCCCCACTGTAATAATGCAGGAGCTGGCTTCAGACAAAGCAGCCAAGAGCAAACCCCTGTTAGGTTCCTCTGCCAAGAGATTTTCTAAAAATTATTTTTCCTGTGAAACATGTTAAAAACCAAACAAATACACAAAACAACAGCAGTATGTAGTATCATACATAAAACATTTCAATGGACCTTCAGGGCCACCTTAAAAACAAAGAAACAGTATTAACGGGACTTTCCAAGTTATCCCCTGAAGCTTAATTCTTTGTTTGTTTTATAGCAGTCTTACTTTTAATTGAACTTTTTTATTGCATAATTTTCCCCGGGCTATATTGTTGAAGGATCTAAACAGATGAGGGGTGGGGGACATTGCATCTGACCACTGGAACACTCCTGAACTACATGTGGGATCAAAGTACCCCAACAATTGGAGGAGTGGGGGGTTGGATGACTACAGTGGTGTCCTGCCCATTAAAATTGAGGGGGAACGTGCCCCCTCAGATTTCAGATTTTTGGCATGTCTAGGGTATAACATTTATTTTTAAAATTGTCCATTGTAATACTTTGTAATTACTTGTCAATTGTAATAATTTATTAATTGCAATGCTGTCTATACATTATGATTTTGGATTGTACAAGTCAAAGGTATTATTCCACATATGGCACAGAATTCACTTTGTAAACCCCAAATCCCCCTTTCCCCATGTCGTCAGTTCCTTCCACGATTCGGTTGGCATCAGAGATAATAAAACCTCACTGGGATTCGGGAGAGGGTTTTATTGTCTAATACTCACTATATGTTCTCATACTTAGTCGATCATATGCACACATGCCTAATGGAGACCCTTTTTTAAACCAAGAGTCAGACCTTTCCAGTGCTGCTCATTGCCTGTGCTGCTGTTCGCATACTTTGCTTGCTGCTGCTCACAGAATTGCGCTCACCCTCCACCAAACAGCTCCCAACTGTTGTTTGAACCTGCTTCTAGGTACTGGGTTAAAAAAAATATATTCCTCCTGTTTGTAGGGGAGATGTATCATGCTCCCTGTTTGATAGGTTAGTGCATGCACAGAAGTACCTAAAGCACGTCCATTCAGCGCCAAACCAAAATAATTACATTGCATATTCATTCATATATTTAATCTAAATGTGTGAGCGGTCCTGGTTGAAATTCCCATTTTTCAGCCAAGGAGGCATCAGCTGCAGTCAGAATTTGAATCTCTTCAATGAACTTTGAAGCTTTGGATATATTCAATTTCAAAATAAAAGTCACCCAAAAGGTTGCGTGAAACACCCCGCAGATCGGTGTTATTAATTCACATGTGGCAGCAAGTTTTCTTGCTACATTTTCCTAAGTTCACAGCTTATTATCAACTTTGCATTCTTGCTAGTAAGGTAATCTGAGCTAGTTTAGATAGGTAGGTAGCTCAGTAATGCAACAGAACAGGGGTTTTTAGGGAGACTTGTGGGTGCAGATCCCTTGTGATAATTCCAGCTAGCTGGAATCTGGTCTGATTTCTGTACCAAGCTGGCCCACCAGCTGGACATGGTCTTGCCAGCATGGTTGCCACTGTATCTCAACCATCTCCAAACCAGCTTCAAACCAGCTAGACCAGCTGAAAACCAGGCTGGAACCAAGCTGATATTTTCACCAGGCACAATGTGTTGATTAAATATTCAATGTATTTTAGAATGTGTTGTCACTGTCAGAATTGGAATATTCAGTCTTAGTAATAAAATGGGGAAAACAAATGACTGAAGAAAAAAAGATTTGTATTGTGGACTTGAACTATACACCTTTTGTATGTGGTCCCTCAAATATTTTGAATGCATTACACATCAGCCTGTTAGGATACAGAAAGTTTGTGCTGTAGGAGACAGACAGATTTGTGTATTCCAAAACCTCACGTGCATGTGAGAGTCCGCCATTGTTTTACAAAGACAACCAATAAGACACAGTGGTAGAAATTGCAGCCTATAGGGCAACTCTGTATAACAAACAACCAATCAGAGTTCATGCTGTATTCTGCGCACAAATTTGAATATATGTAAATGTAACTGTATAAACTCCACAAACTCTAACAGTTGAATTGAACATTTTTGTGTGAATCCCTGTTGCTGGCTTTCTGTATAATAAATGCTTCCTGATTTTTAAACACTAACTTCGGATCTGCTTCTACCTGGAACGACGGTCACTATTGTTCTTGGCAACATTTCTGGTTACCAACAATTTGGCGCTGCGAGCAGGGTGGATTCGTCTTCCAGAACTTCGTTGTTTTCCTGACCAAAAAAGTGAGTAAACGGGTTTTACTACCATTGGCTTGGCGAATTGGACGGCAAAACTGCGGAAGTCTGGAACGCTCCACCTAGTGGTACGATAACGTATATCTTGACCGGTGTAGAAGCGATCAGTTGTTTGTGCTTAAAAACTGTGTCTTTTGGTATAACGTCTGTGTAACGTTACACGATTGTTTGTTATAAATATCAGTGCTGATGATGTGTTACCAGTGCTGCTGACTGTGATATAGGCCTGTGTATTAAGCCTATTGTGACCGGGTGTTTGTGAGTCACCCCTGCCTATGGAAAGTGTGAATCCAGGCTAAATTCTACACGTGGTTGCGTGGCCGTGGTAAGCGAGTGTGTCGCCCACAGCACAGAAGTGATTAATTTTCACTACTGGGTATTAGGTCGAAGATACCTAAGAAGCGCAAAGCCGCATCTTTGTTTGTTCGTTTAAGGGAGAGTCAGTCAGTGACGCCCCGGGCCCAGGGTTGAGAGACGGAGTTTCTTTCACGTGGGTAGTCTGTCTCTGTTTCAGGTCGTGAGAGAGCGTGTGTGTCGCACTCCCGACAAGTTTGTGGACATTATTGAATTTTACGTTTAATATTGGCCTCTTAGTCTTTATTGTTTCGTGTTGGTTGTCTTTAGTAACCTATTAGCCAGTAACGTGCGTTTATACAGAGAGACGTAACTTATTACCAACAAAGTATAATTCGCGAGCAAAAATGGCCCCAAACAAGGAGAATGCAAACGGGAGTATAACCACATATCTGCAGCAAAAGTATGTAAAGCAAGCAAAGGCGATGAGTAAAAATGGCTGGGACCCCGAAGGATCCACGCCGGATTCCTTAGAATGGTGGGGGAAACAAAAAAAGAATAGGACGGCTTACGGTACCATTGTACTAATTACGGAGCATATGAGGCTCATAGAGAAGTGTGACGAAATGTATAATCGGCTACAAGCACAAGATACGAAATTAGCTGGTCTGCGTAAGAAGATAGAATCTCTTGAGAACAAAGGCAACAGCTCTGACCAGAGCACAGCGCTTGCGTGCATTCCGACTGAAATAAAAGGTGTTCCATCTTTGTACTCAGATTTAAATTGTCACACTATAACTGACCCACTGTATTTTGAAAAGGAGAATAAAACGGTGCCCATGGCACCTATGGTTACTAAAATTCGCGGTAGAGGAAATGAACAACGACTGCATGTTGATCACGTTCCTTTAAGCCTGATCGAAATGAGAGCTTTATTAAAGGATTTGCCGAATCTTAATGCGCAAGACGACAATTTACCGTTTTGGCGACAACTAAATGAGCTACAGCGTAGCATGGCTTTACACCCTCTAGACATGTTTTCAGTTGTGCGTGCAAAATGTCCAGTTTCAAGCTGGAACAAAATTGAACCAGCTGATCTCCGACAGGAACCATGGGCATCTGGCCCCTGGGCGAATCATAATGAATTACAAAACGCGATTACCGGTTTCTGCGAGGCTGTAAAGACTGCTTTAGGTAAAGGTGCGCCAAAATGGCATTGTTTCACGGCAGTAGTACAAAATAGCTTGCCCTTTGCTGAATACGCCGATCGGAAGTATGAAGCATTTGAAACGCATTGTGGCTTCCCTAATCCAAATAGAGACATGGCTGTTTTTACGCAACAATTACTGGCAGAGGCTGCCCCGCATATTCAGAAGGTACTAGCAATCGGCATACACCCGGGTAATACGTTTAGTGACATTGTTTCGTGGGCCTCGCGATTAGAGGAACAGATACGGAAGAAGAGTTCAACTTTACATCCCATTGCTGCTGTTCGCTACAACTCTCTGAAGTGCGATAATTGTGGGAAAACGGGCCATAGCACGGATCGATGCAAAGGGAGGGACTATAGGAGAAGTAGGCGTAACACCCCCCCAAACAAAGAAGCAGATAAATGCTTTCGATGTGGAGAACAGGGACATCGAGCGCCACAATGTTTAGCTGCCCTACCTAAGGCGCACGCCTCCAGTGGAGAATACGCAACCGCAGACAAAGAAGCTGGGCCTATCGCGCACTGCTCCAATGACGATTACGCGCATTTGAACCGAGAACAACTTGTCGCCATGTTAAACAGTTTGAAAGCATAGGAATTACCGGCCTCCTTTTCAGTCAGTAGTATAGAAACTCAGGCTCATTGCAGACCGTATCTTAGTGCGTGGGTAGGAGGCCGGCCATGCGATATGCTAATTGATACTGGCGCTTCTGTTTCTATCACTGACCTACCGCTCCCTTGTACAAAGCATTCCATTGATCTTGCTGGCATTGGGGGTAATTCTGTCCGCGCATATAAATCCTTTCCAGTACTTGTGGAATCCAATAATGCTTATTGGACACAATCATTTTTCATTTGTAGGACTGCAGAAGGTACCATCCTCGGTTCTGACGGCATGAGATTACTGAAAGCTACTGTTGCATACTCGCCTATGGCTTTATCAGTTTGTGACGCTTCTCATAAATGCAAGACATTGCCATTAGCTGCTCTTTCCCATACTGCTATAGCATCTGTTGCAACACCTATTGTCCATTCCTGGGATTTGACTAACAAGTTCCAAGCTTTATGTGCAACATTCCCTGCATGCTGGTCTGTGCACAAACTGGATTGTGGAGCTGCACCATTACCACCACTTGAGGTAACAGGGACTATGCCCTCACCTGTGAAACAATACCCGATTAAACCAGAAGCTGCTCAAGCAGTTGGCTCAATCATTCAGTCCTTGCTTTCACAGGAGGTCATTGAGCCATGTGTCTCACCCTGTAATTCTCCTGTCTGGCCTGTGCAAAAACCAGATGGCTCATGGCGCCTGACAATTGATTACAGAACGGTTAATGCTGCTGCAGACAAACTTGCTCCAATTGTTTCTGACCCAAACACGCTGCTTGCTGATATCAAACCTAGTCACTGTATATTTTCTGTGATAGACATTGCCAATGGATTCTGGGCCCTGCCTGTTGCTGAAAACTCAAGAGCTTGGTTTGCCTTCACACACCAGAACACGCAATACACATGGAAACGCATGCCTCAGGGCTTTCATAACAGCCCTACGCTTTTCCATCGCGCAATGGCCAAGATTCTAGCAACAGTTTCATGGTCTCAGTATGAAGGAACACAGTGCCTCCAATATGTTGATGATATTCTCTTGGCTTCTTCTGACCCTGTCTCTCATTTCCAGGCTCTGGAAGCTTTACTCAAAGCTTTGGAAAAATACAATATGAAAGCAAGTCCAAAGAAGGCCCAAATCGCACAAGACGCTGTCCAGTATTTGGGCTTTACCATATCCCAGGGCTCGAAGCAACTCACTGTTGACCGGAGAACTGCTATTGCCACTGCTCCGCGTCCCCGCACTGTCCGTGATGTTCGTAAGATTCTGGGACTTTTTAACTTCTGCAGGAACCACATACCTGACTTTTCTGTTATTGCAACACCAATCAATGCTCTTTTGAAGGGCTCCCATCGCCCATTGGAGACCGTTGATTGGACAACAGAGTGTGAAGATGCATTCAGCACTCTCAAATCTGCTCTCACTTCTGCCCCTGCTTTAGGTTTCCCTTGTTCTGACCTCCCGTTCTTTCTATGGTCAGCTGTGAAACAAGGCCACATGACAGCCGTTCTTACTCAGCCCCATGGAGGCATACAACGCCCCGTTGCTTACTATTCTTCTCGCCTGGATTCTGTCGCTTCTGGTCTTTCCCCTTGCTTACAGGAAGTGCAGGCTGCCGCCACAGCAGTAACGGTCTCCGCTGCACTAGTCTCAGGAGCTCCACTCTCTGTCAATGTCTCTCATGCTGTGCATAACATACTAACCCAAGGCCGTTTCTCTCGTGTTTCAGCAGCCAGGTGGACTAGATGGGAAGCCATCTTGTTAGCTCCGCTTATCACACTCATCCACTCCCCAGCTGTGAACCCAGCCACTCTCTTACCTGTCGAGGGAGACGGGGAGCCACATGAGTGCCCATTGTCTCCAGATCACCCATCCAATTCAGACATCTCTGAAACACCTCTTTCTGACAATGATTTCTCACTTTTTGTTGATGGATCTCGTTTTTACAATGGGGCCCACCCAGTTACAGGATATGCAGTTGTTGACATTGCTGGTCAGGTAATGGCATCAGGCCGCCTTCCAAGTTCAGATTCAGCACAGGTGGCTGAACTTGTTGCCCTCACTCATGCCTGTGAGTTGGGTTCTGGGAAATGACTTACTATATACACTGATTCCAGGTATGCATTTGGTGTTGTCCATGACTTTATGGTTAACTGGTCATCTCGGGGTTTCCTGACTTCATCAGGTACCCCGATAAAAAATGGGGGGGTTGTTCAGAATCTCATAACTGCCTCTAAACTACCAAACAAACTAGCAGTTGTAAAAGTGAAAGCGCACACTAAAGGACAAGATGCAATCAGCTTGGGTAACCACTGGGCAGATGAAGCTGCCAAAGCAGCAGCTTTAAATGACTCCCTGCCTACTTACAAAATTGCAGCTATTGACATGTCGGGTCCAACTAACATTGACATAGCTAAACTACAGGATGCCTGTACAAGAGCTGAAAAATGGACGTGGATTGAAAATACATGCACTCTTAATGATGACAACATTTGGCACACACAGGACGGGAAAGTTGTTGCCCCTCAGAGCATCCTTTCATTGCTTTGTGAAGTATACCATGGCATTGCACACAATGGAGAAAGAACAATGCGGCACAACATGTCACTTCATTGGTGGTCTCCCAAAATGACCAAGGTAATGAAAGATTTCGTTAGGCGTTGCATCATTTGTGCAAAAAGCAATCAAGGTCCAAAAATAAAAGTAATGATGAAACACCAGCCACGGCCTACTGGACCCTTTCAGCAAATCCAGATGGATTTCATTGGCCCTCTTCCAAAGAGCCATGGAAAAGAACACTGTCTCGTTCTCATAGACCACTTCACACGCTGGGTAGAAGTTTACCCTGTAGCCTGTGCAAATGCCGCAACCACAGCAAAAATAATCGCATCTGAATTCTGCCCACGCTGGGGCCTTCCCTGCTACATAGACTCAGACCAAGGGACCCACTTCACCGGTAAAGTAATGAAACAGGTATGTTCGTACCTGGGAATCAAACAAAAATTCCACTGCCCTTACCATCCTCAAAGTTCAGGTCTGGTCGAAAGAACAAATCGAACACTGAAAGAAAAGCTGACCAAGGTGTTGCTGTCGAAGGGGGGAAGCTGGGTCCAAGGCCTCCCAGCTGCACTCATGGCGATGAGAGCAACCCCTAATGCAGTAACTGAACTGTCTCCCTACGAACTAGTGACTGGCAGAGCCATGTCACTAGCCCCTGGCCTTTGTAAGGGGTCAGAAGACTCTCTTATAGTGGGAGATGCATTGCTGAAGTATTGCCAAAACTTGAATGAAGCAGTGAAAAACCTAACCTCCCAGGCTTGGTCATTACAGACTCTGAAAGATAAACAAAAGGAGGGGGGGCAAGAATCGCAGACATATGAACCTGGACAATGGGTTATGATAAGAGCCCCTCATCCTAGATCTTTCCAACCTCGATGGCAAGGACCACACCAGGTCTTACTAACCTCTGAGACTGCTCTTCGAGTTACAGGCATCCCGGTCTGGATCCACCAATCCCGGACCAAACCATGCCCATCACCCGAAGACCTCAAAAAGCCTGAAGAACTCCCTGCCACGGACGACTGCAGCCTTCACGAATCAGGTGCAAACGTTCCAATTTTTTCACATACTCAACCAAATTGAGCATTCAAGTTATGCTCCCATCCAACATGCTGAATTCATTTGTAATTATAATCACAGTTTTGAGCCATGGTGGAGTAAGTGCTGTGGACAATAACATTTACATGCAATTAGTTCACATGACAGCCAAACATGCAAATAAGACTGGCTGCTATGTCTGTGGATTAATACCACATTCTGTCACACTTGGTGTTCCAATGATGTCCGTACCTATCGCCTCCAAGTATAACACTGCAGATAGCGATAGGAAAAGTGAACTTGTTACCAGACCTAAACATATATGTGATCCTGAACCCATTAACATTGCTCTGTCTCTTGGCCCATATCTGTGGTGCCTCAAACAAAATGGCTCTATTTATGTTGGAGAGACCCTGGACTGCAATACGGTTATTAACTACCATGATAAACCTGTACAAAACCACACAGCTATGGGAGTCTATTGGGTTTGTGGGAACAATGCCTATTCTGAGTTGCCTAATTCATGGTCTGGTATCTGCGCCTTAGGACATTTGGTCCCGGCCATGAGAATTACATCTATTCTACCGGACCGAGTCAGATATGAAAGATCAACTGACGTCTTTGGAACTCACCATCAGTCTGTTTGGAACAGAGCACTTGGTGCTCTCATTCCTACTTATGGGGTTATGTCCGCTCTAGATCAAATTGGCGACCTCTCCAAAGAGGTAGAGCTTTTGGCCAATAGCACGGCATTAGGTCTAGGCAAAATTTCAGAGGAATTGACAGCTGTCAGAGTGATGGCTCTACAGAACAGAGCTGCATTAGATTATATCCTCTCAGCTCAGGGTGGGACATGTAAAATAATTGGCATCGAATGCTGTTCCTATATTCCCGATAATCAGGATGACCTGAAACGTGTGATCTCAAAAATCAATAATGTTTCCCGGTCCGCACATGAAATATCACCTACAACACCTGGTTTTCTTGAATGGTTATCGAGCTATTTGGGTGACCTTGGCAAAATTGTAGTTGAATACATTTTTCTGATTATACTGGGATTAACTGTACTGGCATTGATAATTAAAGGTGTGAAATTAATTTTCGTACAGTTAATCTGTGGTAAAACTAATGAGCAAACCACACAAGTTGTTCACTATACAAAGACTCCGACAGCATACATAATATAGAACCAAGTTGTAATAACTTGGGAGTACTTGATAATGCCCTCACATGGTATTCTGTTTTCTTCCTCATATGCCGGAGAGGACACTCCCATGACACCATACCGGCGCCGAGGACACCACCCCTCCAAGACCATGTTGCTGCAAACCAGGAGTAAATTGCAAGAAATCCCACCAAGCCTTGAATCGAGCCTTCCCTACCAAACCAATGTCACTATCCATCCAGCCAGCAACAGAAGGACTTTTTTCTTTACAAGTTATGTTCTTGGAGTACATCTCGTTCGCCCGTAAGGGGGACGTGAGGGAATTTTGCCTGAAGTTTTCCTAACACAGGTTTTTGACAGGTTTTCGCCCTCACCCTGAACAATGACTAAATAAATGTAACTGTAAAATTGACTTAACCATGAGATTCATGTTGTGTCAAAAGGAGGGACTGTTAGGATACAGAAAGTTTGTGCTGTAGGAGACAGACAGATTTGTGTATTCCAAAACCTCACGTGCATGTGAGAGTCCGCCATTGTTTTACAAAGACAACCAATAAGACACAGTGGTAGAAATTGCAGCCTATAGGGCAACTCTGTATAACAAACAACCAATCAGAGTTCATGCTGTATTCTGCGCACAAATTTGAATATATGTAAATGTAACTGTATAAACTCCACAAACTCTAACAGTTGAATTGAACATTTTTGTGTGAATCCCCGTTGCTGGCTTTCTGTATAATAAATGCTTCCTGATTTTTAAACACTAACTTCGGATCTGCTTCTACCTGGAACGACGGTCACTATTGTTCTTGGCAACATTTCTGGTTACCAACAAGCCTTTGGGGGTTCCTTTGAAAATCATTTGACTGCATTAAAAAAATAAATAAATAAAAAAATCAATTTCCCCTCTGAATCATAAATTGACTTTTATCTTAATATTACAGTTTTCACTGCTCGCCTCCTCCCCAGCCTAAGGAAGGATACAGACAAACTGGTCTTAGAGCATATCTTGCTCAAAACCGCACTTGTCCTCAACATATTGCTCCTTTTCCCTTTTGAAAACATCAATATTTAGCACTGTGCGCATGAATGCATTTGTTCTAATGGGATAAAGCAGCAAAGATTATAGATTCTAGGCAGCCGGAATGGAACAAAATTAGCAGCTGGAAACAATGAAGGTCTCTTAATGCACATCTTAATTAATGCGCATGGGTTTGATTATCTTGATTATCGGGCCTTGAGCTCACAGCCACATCGGTACATTGTTCCAAGGGGCTGCCTGTTTATATTAATTAGATGTGTTGCTTTTAGGGCAGAACCTGTTTGTTTTGCGGCGTGAGCAAACGATAGAGCAGCGGGACCACGGCGAGCGATGAGGCGGCCACGGCTCGAAGCGGAATTAGGGCCCTGGTGCATCTCTCATGCCGTTTCCTTCCTGGGCCCCACACCAGCTACTCGACCTGAAAGTTACTGTTGTTATTTTTTTTATGATTACGCCAACACCTTGATTAAGATGAATTTACATAAGTGACATGCAATATAATGTTCATTTTACGGTGAACTACGCCATTAAATATATTATGAGTATTCCACTAATTTCAGGTATTTGGTGAAACATGCCGATGTGCTTCATAATAATTAAGTAGTTACTCATTTAGCAGATGTCATGTGCATGTACCATAGCTAGTGCCTGTTTAAAATGACTAGAATTGTAGCTCCTTTGTGCCTGAAGACCATATAGATTGGATTGCATTTGCTGTACCCATCGATTGTAAACACCACATAATAAACAGACTGCATCTTTATTTCACATAAAATTGGTTTCTCACCTCGTTTGTCCATAGCATAAAATGAAACATGCACACAGTACAATGGCTTTGGACCAGCAATCACTGATATACTGCTGTGATGTACAATTAACTCAAGTTTCCTAATCACACTGTAACAATGGGGTGTTGTCAAAAGGTTTCATTTTTGATACCATGATAACTTAAACTTCACCAGCAACCACTGTGCATATATTACATGGTCCTCAATAGTTAAATGGTGGCTACTGAATTTGAAAGAATAGTCTGAACAAATTATACCGGGAATATGGAATCCCATACGTGATCATACACCTCTAAATCAAACAATGCCTCTCATGATTCTATAGGTTTGTCATTAACAAAAAAAAAAAATATCTGGCAGGTGAAAATAAAATTGTTAACTGCTTTGTTTTCTCAGCATGTCTACACTATGTTAATTCATACACTTGAAAATAACATAAGCAATGACTTTGTAAGTAATTTTGAAGTAGAAACAATCTATTCATAAAATCCAACCTCACTGTAAAACGTTTTTATTGCTATTTAAACCAGCAATTCAAACTATATTTCCCATATGAAATACAACTTGTGCACTCACACCTCTTTTAAAATATTTTTCTATTCCTCTCATGGCTTTGAGCAAAATCGCTGTGATTTCTGCCTGTGCCAGTGTTGTATTGTGGCAGTCACTGTACATCATATTGTATCATTCAATCTTTGCTGGGTTATCTGGGAGCTCGTTTAACAGAGCATTCAATGTATGCGCTAATATCTGCAAGGTGTGACCACTGTCTGTCTCTTTTGAGAGTGTTTCACAATGAAATATCAGTTTTGTTCCACCATGCATGGAGTTTACAAGAGAAATTCAGCAGTCATTTTTATTCCTCTGCCTGGACACTTAAATTTAATTTAGACTAAATAGGTGGACACAGCCTGTTAATGTTTTAACAATGTTGAAAAATGAATCATTAATCTGATGCAATGAGGAAAACATGATATGACACAATAATACTTTAATTTCTAATTAGTTAAATAAATTACTTGGTTCAAGTAAGGACTGCTAATAAAATTTCAGATGACATTTGATTTGACTCATGCAGTATTTAATATAACCAAAGAAAGAAGTTAAAAATAGTGAATTGTGGAATATCATACTTGATTTAATGAAGAGATGTTTCACTTTTGTCTTTAATATTTGAGGAATATGAGATGTAGAAAACAAGTGTGTTTAACTGAATCCTGCCCAATGTGTGTAGGAGCTGCTGGCCATTACTGTGAAAAGAAACATTCTAATATAACACATTTCTGAAAAGAGTGCATGGTTGCCTGCTATCCCCCTGAATTGATAGAGATAGTTGCAGGATTGAGCACAAATAAAAATTATTACACCAATTACACCAATTATTAAACAGCACTTTAAAAGGGAATCATTGTTAACATGGCAGCAATTTCAACCTTTTTCTTTTTGTTATTTTAAAATTTAAACATTAAATACCGTTAAATGGTAAAATAATCATGCAGTATTTTAGAGTAAAAAGACATACATTTAAAATATTCAAAATGCTGTTAACAGAGGCATTATTAAATGAGAGAAAGATAATTTGTGTTTAAGAGGCATGCTTTTAAAGAGTTAAAAAATAGTTTTCATATTTCAACAGTGGGGAATGGATATGAGAGGAATTGGAACTGTAGCAATGGGAGAGCAGGGACACTGAAGTGATAATATGTCTGAAGAGGATGATCTTGTGGGATGACAGAGTGAAGGCATAAATAAGGATGTGCATTAGTGCAGCAGCCAATGAGAGTGCAGGGCTTTCCAGTTTCAGTAATACCAGCAGCACCAGCAGGAAAGGGGATAAAAAGGACAAGAACTACAAGACAAGCAGCAGAATTTTAGTATTAGACTGATGTGAGCATGGTGTGTTTGTGCTGGTCAGCTCACCTATGTATAACAGCAATTTTTGAACCTCAGTATCTCCACCGTTTCAAAGCCAATCTCAGTGCTAATTTGCAATAATCTGGGACTGTTTTTCATGGTTTGGGCTAGGCACCTACGTTCCAGTGAATTGAAATCTATAATGACATTCTAGAGAATCGTGTGCCTCCAACTTTGTGGCAACTGTTCGGGGAAGGCCCTTTCCTGTTTCAGAATGACAATGCCCCTCTGCACAAAGCAAGGTCTACAAATAAATGGTTTGCTGAGTTTAATGGGGAAGAACTTGACTGGCCTGCACAGAACCTTGACCTCTACCCTATCAAAGACCTTTGGGTTGATGTGGAATGCTGACTGCGAGCCAGGTCTTACATCCCCTATCAGTGCCTAACTTCAGTAATGCTCTTGTGGCTGAATGGAAGCAAATTCCCCCAGCCATGTTCCAAAATCTACTGGAAAGCCTTTCCAGAAGAGTGGAGGCTGTTACAGCACCACAAGGGGTCCAACTTCAGGTTAATGCCCGTGGTTTGGTAATGAGATGTTCAACAAGTACAAATGGGTGTGCACAAACCTTTGGAAATGTAGTGCATGTCAGAATTATAATGCGTTCTCAAAGTGTTTCATTCGGCCAGTGTAACAACTTTAAAATAGTGTAACTTTAAAATGTAAACCTATAGTAATATCGAGTAACTGTTACGGTTAAAGTGAGTTTTCCATTAGGTTTTGTGTTATATAGGTGTCACGGCTGAGGAGGGTGGGACGCAATTGCGGACCAAGGGGATCTAAAAGTTAACCCTGAGGGGTAACCACAAAATCGCCGAGTGATAGAAAGGGAAGGGGAAAAACCAAATAAAGAGCTAAGTAATCACTCCCTTCACTCACTGAAACTTCTGTCAGCGGGCTCCGAAAACTAAAAGAAATTAAACACCGCTGCAGCGTAGCTACCCAGAAAGAAAACCCCCACTAGAAAAACAGAGTGGAGTCACTTACAAAAGAAAAAGGACCCTTGCAGCCTGGCGGGTAGAAAACAAAAGGAAAACTAAAGAGACGAGGGCAAAATGTCCTCCACAGCGCAAAGAGATAAACAGCTCGAGAAGAAACTAAATGGTGATCAAATCTGGCAGATAGGATCAACACGGTAACTTCTGCCGATTCTCACACCCCTACACACCAAGAGTCTGACAAACAATGAGTCTGCACTGAACCCCAGAAATCAGGGGCTAGATATAGGCCTCCCACACCTGACCCTCATCAGGGACAATTAGCTCAGAGCAAATGCCTGTGAGGTGCCATCACCTCACCATAGCACTCACACACCTGCCCCTCGTCAGGGTCAATTAACCCGCAGAAATCAGAGTGAGAGGTGCCACCACCTCACAATAGGAGCATGTCTTTGTGAAGTACAAATGGAACAAATGTGATTTCTGTTTTTCTTATTAATGGGAGGTTCCATTACATTTGATTCGTGAAAGTGAAATACATTTTGTAAATTAGAGTGCAGCATTAAGTACGCCGGAGAAGCGGATTGGTCGCTGCTGCGCCGGCTGGTGGAGAGAGCACACGCACCTGGGTTGCATTAACTAATCAGCCCTGGTGCTTAAAGGTTCTCCACAGTTCGAGGCCAAGACTGGGAGCACACATCAAGAGAGTGTTTGAGTTTCGTTTCGTTTCGTTTGGTTTGGTTTGGTTTGGTTTGGTTTGTCAGAGCACTACAAGACAGAGAAAGTAATCTGCCACTGAAAAGTAGCTGCTCTGTTTTACTTTCTTTTTTCTTTCTTTTTTAGTTTGTAGTTTATTGTTTTCTCCTGGAACCCGTGAGGGGGAAGGGTGAAGATGTTCGTTTATTACATTTCGTGTTTCGTGTGTGTGCTCTCTCTCTGTCCATGAGGCAACCAACGATGCAAATCCAGAACTGCTGCAGCTTCCTCCCAATGGTGTTGCACTGGCGTGTGACAAAGAGTTATTCAAAGTTTCTTATGTGAGGTCGATTACTTGTGGAAAGTAATGGGGTAACGTGGTGGGTTGTTAAATGGTGACTGTGTCACAGCAGGCAATTGTCATGGTATTGAATGTGGGCTTACAGGCACAGTATGTTTGGGACAGTAGGCTGTGTTTGGGAGGGACATTTCTCATGTCCCTCCCAAACTATGGTGGTATACTGTACTGTAGTGTAATGTTATAGAGAACATGATTTAAACATTTGAATCACTACCATACAATCTAATATTTGTATTAGGGTGATGTTTTGAATTTTTTGGTAATTTCCAGTGAAGGTTACACACATAATAATCCCATTATGTGTGTAATTATTTTAAACCTTTTTTATTATTTTAAACCTTCTGCTGCAAAAAACTAAGGAAATGAATCACAAAAAAAAACTGTTTCAAGTGAAATGTTTACATTTGCTTAAAGCCTCAAAAGACAGGAAGTGAAATTGTTCAGCCCTAACCTGAATATCAGTCTACTCTTCAACACAGATTTTTGACAACTGCTAGAGCTCTGTGTATGTCTACTTTACTTCAAACGACACGTACTCGCCGCTGGGAAGATTTCTTAAGATTCAAACCTTCTCTCAAAGAGCCTAATTCATACTCATCAGAGTAGTGAAACCATATAAATCTTTGCACACACACGCACAAACGCATACAGAGACAGACTTTGCAGATGCTTTTAGCCACAGCAACATACAGTATATGAATGCATATATTTTACAGCATCTGTACTCCCCAGTTTGAACCCACTTGTACCTTTACGTTATTAATTATACTAAAATGGGGGTAGAAAGAAGAATACATGTATATAGAGACAGGGCAACATTCCCTCAGGCAACATTGTCTGACCCTTCACTGGATTTCAAAATGTAGCTTATAGGGATGGTGGCGAATACTAATTTGGCAACACTCAAATAATGGCCTCTCTCCGAATGTTTTCTCCTCCGGAATTTGGCCAATGTTATTTGGATTCAGATCTTTTTTTCCCACCTCTTTAATGTGATTCGCTCAGATGTCAGCATCAAGTTTGTAAATTAGACACACACATACACACAGAGAGACAGCGAGTGAGAGTTACCTATAATACTAGATAGGCCAGGGTGAGACCATCTGGCTTTGGGGACTTTAAAATCTAAATTACTCCAGAGCCATAAGTGCTATATCCTTCTCCTTCCACAACTTTCCTAAATATTTGGGGTTAAAATAAATTAAAATAAATTTGAAAAAAGGACTCTGTGAAGAAATACAGTGTGCCATTTTCTTCACAAAAACCCCTGCCTCACAGGTGCTTTTATTAAGGTGTGAATGTGTTGTCCCAGGGTTTACCCCGTGTGATTAGCACTTTGATGCGGACTTCCCAACAAGCACTATTGAAACTAATTTCGCACGTATAACCACAGGAAATTAATTCACTGCAATCGTGTGAAGAAGTTCATACAGCATTTAGGGTGGGGATGAATAACTGTGGGCGCTGTAGTTATAGAAATGGTAGGCATAGAACTCCCTCCACCCCTAGTAGCTTCACACACGACTTTTTCCACAACAAATTGTGCACTGAAAATATCACTCTCAAACAGGGTTCACCTTGGAAAGAACTTTCCAAACACGAGGGTGATTATGTGCCTCTCCTTTCATATGCTCAAGCTTGCTTGTTACCAATAAACGTAAGAATAGATTGTACAAAGGAAATGATTGGTTTCATTTAAAGTCTAAGATCTATTCAGATCTGAGGGAAGCTGATTTATGTTTCTATGAGTTATGCATTTGACATAATGTTGTGGTGAGTGAGGTTATTGCAAAAAATGTAGGTTATTCACACATTTAGTAAGTCAGAAAAGAAAATGTGTGTAATTTAAACGGCAGATCCAAGGTATACTGTAGCCTGTACAATATTGAAGGGGGGTAACATTACACTGGGGAAGCAGTGACACCATGGAGGAAATCAGTTCTTCATTTATCTCAAAGTTTGTTTGAAAACCTTACAAATGTACTAGATGTAAACACCAACATAACCATTCTATGCCACACTCTATTGGAGGGCAAAGGCTCTTTAACCCATGTGACCTGTGGGGAGAGCACCTCAAAGACCATGATTAAATAAGAAGCAAATAATGATTTTAATTGTAATCTAAATCATGAGGTACACTCTTATTTTTCTCACTGAAGCATCCAATTAATAGTGTCTACTGATTAAATATAAAGGTGTGATTCATGTGCGCTTTATGCAGCAGATTGGAGTGGGTTATGCTGGTGCCCTGAAATGGATATGGAACGTCCACAGGGTGATGTTACTGAAGAAAAAAATAAAAATGTGTGAAGCACAACTGTCAGTAGTCTGGCTGTGCCCTCACAAATTATACAGTGAAAATTATGAGTAGGTTTGTTTACTGTGCACCTGTCAAAATTCACTGATAAGTTCCAGGCCAGCAGCTACCATATTGGGTCCATTAACTTTTAAAAGTCACTGTCTCTTCAATGTCATGGAGAAAATGAGAGAGTAGATATATGTAAATATACATAGAGTGGTTCCATAATGTTTCCAGAAAAGTTGGGACAAATATATATATTTTTTCTTTATATGGATCTGTACTCCACAATTTTAGATTTGTAATCAAATAATTTACATGTGGCACTTCTGGTCCTCCACGACCGTGCCCAGAATAAGCAGGTATAGATAATACATGAATGGATGAATTCTGGCCCTCATGTTCGCAAACACCAATAACACACTCCAGAGGACATCAGAAGCCAAGAATCAAGACTACATGCTGAAAGCTGTCTTATACATGCACAAAGGAAGCAATCGAACACACCTGAACAAACAGAACCACACGTGAAGTCATTTCTCCCAAACATCATGATGCCCTGAAATGGGGGAGCTATGTATAAAAAGTGCAGTAATTTCTACACGATGGAACTAAAGCGCATAAAATACTTATTTTAATATTTATATACATATGGAGAGAGAGCTTTCAGAAGATGTGTTATTATACTGTTGGAATGAACAAATGTTTGTCCATTGTTACAGACGAGAACTGGAGCCAAAAAAAAGGAAGATTTAACATCAGGGTGTTGAAGGAGCAGGGGAAGAAGAGGAGGTCCAACTCAGAGGCGTTGAGTTAAAGATGGTGGGAATGCAGCCAGCAGAAGATATCTGTGATTAGAAAGTTAAAAAAGATAGCAGTACACAAAATGCAAACAAAATTGGCTGACAGAGAAAAAAGCAAATAGGAGTGGAAAAAGGAGTGGGCCCAAATACAAGCAAGTGTTTTGTTTTGTTTGTGCACACAAACTATGCTATCAATTATGGTGTAGGTTTTTGTAATTGCAATTTGCCTAATTTTTTGTACTCCATCCTGACTTGAGTCAGAAATACTTTTGTGCATTGACTGCTGGCCTTGTAAACATCTGAGATACAAGTGTTCTCACAGCAGATACGCAGTTGTTTTAAAAAAATGTGTACTGTATTTGCTTAGATTAGAGTTAACATTGCATCGCCTCCATCCATAATCTATACCCGCTTATTCCTGGGAAGGGTCGCGGGAGGTGCTGGAGCTTATCCCAGCATGCATTGGGCGAGAGGCAGGAATACTCCCTGGACAGTTTGCTAGTCCATCACAGGGCAGACACACCATGCACTCACAGCTAGGAGCAATTTAGACTCCCCAATTCACCTAACCTGCACGTCATAGGACTGTGGGAGGAAACCGGAGTACCTGGAGGAAACCCATGCGGACAGGGGAGAACATGCAAACTCCACACAGAAAGGCTCCGACCGCCACTGTGCCACCCATCGCTTTATTTAAAAAATATATATATATTATTCAATACTCCAAGGCATTGGTGACTTAGTAGCATTAACATATACATTTAGAGGGGTTTCCATTCAGTATCATCAATCCCCAAAGTCCCCAAAGGAAAATGTGGCTTGTAAAAAACAACATACACAGGCACAAACTTAAATGTGCATCTTACATGACACATTTTCATTTGGGCATTTAGAATAAGGGATTCAAAATGAAATAATCTGTATAGAAACTTTTGTGAAACGGCAAAAAGTGGTGTCTGTAATGGTTACATTTATCTCACTCAATTCAGTTGAACATTGTTTAGATGAAAGAGAACTGCACTGGGTGATACAAAAATAAATCACCTACCGATGGTCACTGATAATTCTGAAAGTTGTCACACTTTTTAATAATGCAAATGTAAACAATAATAACTTTAAATCTGTGCTATTCATAGGCAGAGAGAAAGGGGTGGCTAGTGGCTGAAAGGGAGGACCATGTAATCCCCCCCCACACACAAACACACACACACACACACACACACACACAATCTCAATCACACCCCCAGTCCAGTGATCTCCTTGTTTTAAAAACTTGTTCTAAGGATTTCGTATTTATATTTTCTCAAAGTGAACGCATTAACAGTAATCAATCCTTAAATGTAGGTCATGGCAGGAATCAATCCTTTGAGCTGTATACTTGTTAAGACCCTCATGCTTCAATTTAAGGCCAGGAGTGCTAAAGAAGAAGGCACAGAGTGATTAGGATTGCAAGACTTAAAAGCTTCATAAGACAGCACGGCATCACAATGCTCTGTCCATCCACCAAATGTAAATGTTTATCATCTCTTCATATGAGGCTGTTTTAGAGCTCACAATAAGCAATGTGTGCCCTATGTATTGTGTACAGGACAACAAAGACAATATGTTAGCAAAAGCTGTGAGCAGGGTGCAGGCAATTAGCAGTCACTCAAAATACAATGGGAAATGAAAGGAACGCACACTCAAAGGAAATCTTTCTGGCATAAGTACAGAGGCTTTAAATTGTACATAATGCTTATCGAGGAATTTCACTGCTATTGTTTGTTTTGTTTAAGGGTGAAAATGTACAGTTCAGTTGTGAAGAGGTCAGGAACATGGGAGCCCATGTCTGTCGTCTGTTATCAAGAGATGTGATGAAAAATAAGAAAGAGGAGGCCTGATAAACACCATAAAGCTAGTGTGGCCCGATTCTCTTCAAGCATTTAATCTGCTGCATTTCAGTCTGATTTTGTTCTGATGGGCATCAAAGGCTGTGGCTTTCCAGAAAACCATTAGTGTAGTGATAAAAACTTGTTATAGCAATTTGTGTGGGCTTGACATTTTATCCTTTTTTTTGCAGGCCTTCACTATGAATATGTTTTCAGCTATGTAACTGAACAGTCTGCCCAAACTGGCAAGCTCATTTGTTCAAAACAGGTTAAAGACATCTATAGCAACTTGGTGTTCAACAGTAGCCAGTTTATTTCAGAATTAATTGGCTGATGCTATCATCCAGAATAATATAATAAACTGCTTAAACCATTGCAAATTGTGATGTAGCATCAAAACAACTTAATGTTTTTGATACGCACACACACACACACACACACACATATATATATATATACTCTCTCTCTCGTTTTTTGACATTGAAGAGACAGTGGCCTTTATAAGTTAATGGTCCCAATATGGTAGCTGCTGGCTGGGAACTTGTCAGTACTCTTGGATCTTGATGGAAATACTCTTATTGAGCATTAGTAAAAATACTCTCCCTTCACTACAACTAGACCCATGATGGCATTTATATTCTAGAAATTTCATGTATGCACCTCATCATACAGATATAGAGAGAAATAAATATTGCTAGTTTTTTAATTACACTGATAGATTGATAGACCCTACTCACCAAACGTGTTCAGCAATATACCCAGCTATATATACTGCACAATTTAATGTATTCCAATAATGTACCAAGAACAAAAACTTGTTTTCTGCGGCTTCACTGCAGCTGTGGGTGCTATCTTCAGTTTAAAATGCTCACATACTGGTGCTATCCATAAATGTGTTAGTTTGTATAATGAAACATGAACATTAATGAGTTTATAGTTTAGACATTCCAATAGGCAATTATCCGTAGCAGACAGAGTCAAGTAGACAATGGGTGTTTATGCATTACCACTCATTAGTCTGAATGCCAAACAAGGTAAGACTCCTTTATTTAATCGAGAGCTTTATAAATTACCAGTTCCAACAGACAACATTCAAGAGTTGTTTTCTTTAATGACTGCATATGGCCCATACTCACAATGTTTCTTCTCAAATCATGTCATTCCTCAATAAAGTCTGTTCTGTATGGGTTTATTTTTAAAGTTATTTTTAAGAGCCTATTTTCTTGTAAATGCACAATCTAGCACACAGCCAAGCAAACAAATCTTGAGCAAGTGGAAAAATATGCTTTCAAATTGAGTTTAACATTTGGATAAAAATAACTTAAACCACAATTGTGAACAAGCCAGTATGATGTTTTAAGTTTTATGTAAATTAACTGCATTAATTTATTTTTTATGAGAGCTTCCCTGCTTTCATTTTGTTTAATTAACAATCACAAACTAATTATCAGCAAACTATCTATCGATGACGTTTCTTCTTCTCGTTATTATTTCTTCTTCTTCTTCTTCTTCTTATTTTGATGTATTTCCTAGTTTGTACAGGTTGCCATTGGACTAGAAGAATACAACTGAATGTGGTCCTCTCAGAAAATTATTTTTTAGCATTTACAGACAGTGTTATTTTTAAATTGTGCCAGTACTATCAGTTATTTAAATTGCGCCAAAACTATACTAAATGTTTTTTATATTTTTATTTACATTTTCATATAGGCATTCAGCAAACATTATTTTGTTAAAATAATATCTGTTAAATATGTCAAAGCAAGTATGTATTACAAAGCTAGAAGAACAATGTTGTTCTATAAAACTGATTTAGCAACAGGCAAATACGACCAGTATGAAAGTGTGGCGACACGTGCACTAACTGCAAGAATGTTTTCTTTTTTTATAATCAACAGTCAAGCCAGTAGTTCTAGCTAGAGTCAAGCTCCTTATTATGGCTTGCACCAGTTGCAGTTGCATTCTTGCACTCAAAAACCTGGTCTTGTCGCATCACCTTTGGTTTCTGCATTATTTCTCAAGCCACTGCACTTTCAATGTGACAGAAGCGGCATACGGTAGCATGCATTCACTGTATACAGATGAGAATTTACCGAAATAATTCAAGCTGAGCACCTTGCTGAAGGGCAAAGTGACAGCGGCCCACCTGGGAAACAAACTTGCAACCTTCAGGTAGCAGGACCAGTGTTTCACCCTCTGCACCGCACAGCATATGGCTTGCATCAAAACAGTATGTTTCTTATGTTCTGTTCCTGCGCTCTCTTTCAATTTCCCAGTGGTATTTTTGTGAAAGATGTGAACAATAATTATTTATGGTTTTCATGGGGAATTTTACCCTGCACATATACCATAAAAACCAAACATATAACAAATTGTTTGTCTTTATTAAGGTAGACGTAGTGGTCCATTATTGATAGCAAAGTAAGCCACTGTGAAAATCCTGTGTGCTGCACAGGTGGTTTGTGGTTTGTTGGTCATCAAGAAGTGATTTGATCACATGCGTTAAACTAAGCAGTCATCAACAACCAGTGCATCAGCCCCTTAAAATTATTTTAAAAAAAGAACAAGGTGATGTGTGTGCACACATTGTATGAGTCACTCTGTATGAAATAGGATTTCTTACCCAGCTCTGATGATACAATAATTGGTCATACATGCTCAGACCGTAATTCATGTCCTAATGACCATCTATTTTTGAGGTATAGTTTGCCAAATTTGACTGATATGAGGCAGTCAAAATACTATATCAGTGGTTGTTCAGTGGCGGTGTTAATTTTCAACTCAAATTCTAATTAATGAAAAAATAAAGAACATGCCTCAAACCAATTTACTAATCAATTACACATAGTATGGAAATGTAACTTCTTTCATTGAAATATTCATTAAAACTTATTTGCTTCTTAAATCTTAGTCACAGTGACTGACCACAAATCATTCAGGTATTTCCCCCATGATTTTACCCCATGACTGCATTAGAAATGGTGTGTTCCTGAAGAAGATCTGAAGTGACTATGAATTTTACTCACTTGCTTTCAGGCACTGAAGGATGCTCCATGAATTTAAAAGGTCTTTTCCATTTCTGCATAATTTTTAGAGTAAATTTTGGCTCAAATACTTTTATTAAGCCACAGAAGGAAGGAACATCCAGCCACTGTAGATTGACAGCCATTACTGGAAAACTTTATTTAAAATTTTAAACAATGAATCGAGAATTATAAAGGCTTTGTGGTATTACCAATTATAATGGAATGATTACGTGTAGATACACGTGTGTGCCCTGGCAAGAAAAAATCTGAAATAATTGTCAAGAAATTGATTTTGGCTCGATCAATGTTTCCATGTTGTCACTGGTAAATAAAGTGAAACGGAGCCAAAATGGCCAACGCTGAAAGGAAGCGCTGTCCAGTTTCACACAAAGGCTGGAGCTATGGTGTCTGTAATCCAGTCGCAGCAGAAAGGCCGCCGGCGACAGTCGGGTGACAGCAGCTCTGCCCCTTGCCCGGTTTGATCGGTGCTGATAGATGGCTGCGCGAACGCGTCCTCGTCTGTCAGCCGGGGCTGCGCAGAACGGGTCACGCATGTGTCAAATCCGCCGGACCGGTGTCTTTAGACGGCGCGTCTGTGTCTGCCCCCTGGTAGCGCGCTGGATTACACGGCAAACAAGTCAAGTGGCCGACGCAATGCTCCCCCGGCGAATGGCTTTTTTCCCTACTGTTGTGATGGATACCAGGAGAGTCAGCCTTTCTCTGGCATTCATCCATCCCAATCAGCTCTGCTTTTTCTGCCCAATGAGCAGAATTCTTGGAGGTACACATTGAACAGGTTGGGATAGAACAGAACTGACCTTAAGTTGCCCTTGTAGAGAATGTATCTCTGCAGATATACAGGCCAAGTGGTTTATGTACAGTACACATGCAGTCTTTTATGTTCCTCATTTCAGAATCGAGGCATTTATCTGGATGTACATATCAAAGCCTTGCACACGAACAACACACCTGCATTAAATATACATTGATTGGATCAACCTAGCATCTGCATTATTTACTTACATGAAAGGTCAGAGAGGGGTCTCTTTAAGCTTCATTTGCATTGAGGCAAAAGGCACTACTGACTTGCGGGTAGGGGAACACACACGTTCAGTGCATTTGAGTGTTTCCACACAAGATTCAGGTAATGTTATTGATGTTATTGATTAAGGTTATGTACCATAATGCAATATCCAACATTTAAATAAAATATATATAAGATGCACATGTGGTACTGTAAGGTAAGTCCAACTGTGCAATGTACAGTAGAACCTCAGAGATATAAGCTCATTGGGGATGGTTAGGACCTCTGGTTTAGGACATCTCTAATGTTAAACTGTACTTTGCACAGGTGGGCTTACTTTACTGTACTCAATCTGAAAATAGACCAAGAAAGTTTGAAAAAAAAAAAATTTAAGTCATAACCAATTTATAAATTTTAATCATTTATTTAAATGGATACTTGAATTACTCTATACATAATTAGTAGGCTCTCATTTAATAGTTCCAAATCAATTTATAAGTTAAGAAGTTGTTATTAATAATAAGTAACAATAAAAATGCAATTTCTGTCTATTATTGAAAACAACTGCAAATGTTACCTGTCTTGCATTAAAAAAAAAAACATCTTGCTCATGTAACCCTCAGAGAAATGCTCCCAACTGGCTGTTTTTAGATGACACAATATTCAGTTATAGAGAGGAAGAGGTGTACACTATAAATGAATGAATACGAAAATGAATAAATAAATATAAATTCAAGAAAAGTGTAAAAATAAATGAATGTTCACAGAAATAAATAAATCGATAAAATCTGATAAATGGTATTACTGCATTTATTCATTTCTGTAGTTATTTCTTGATTCATTCATTTCTGTATATATTTATTTCCATATTTGTTTATTTATTGATTAATTCATTTCTGTATATATTCATTTCCATATTTTTTATTCCTTGATTCCTACAGACAAACCAGCTAATAAATAACTATCCACAGCTTCCACAGGCAGCATATGAGAATGGCATCAAAATTATCTGGTGTAATCTGAATTTTTGAACCACTTCCTCCAATTCGATTTTGGGCAGGTCCTTTTAACCTCCACATATTGCTCTCGCCATCACTCTGATACAAGGAACCTTGGTCTCATTTTTTCCACGGCTTAGCCTATGTCTTTGGCTGTTTTTTTTTTTATCTTTTTTTTCCCAGAAACATAATGGCTTCCTTGACTTTCATTGGTCAACTCTTGTTCTTATGTTGAGAAACACCAATAAATAAGGGTTGAACTTTGACCACATATGAATTGCTCAATTACAAATATAAAATTATGGAATGCAGAGCCAAATCCAAAATATGGCTTTGTCCCAAAAGTTATGGAGCCCATAATATATACAGTGCATTTTCCTAGGGGAAATTACTGAGACATATGCATTTTATTCTTTCTTGGTAACCTCCGCATATGTGTAATGCTTTCAAGCAAAGCATGCACATTTTTTCTATGCAACTGGGGTAGGTGTTTTTGTTTTGTACTGGAAGAGAAACATAAACACATAGGTATCAGCACACAGTTTCTGTTGACATTGACAAAAAGATATTCAAAATGGTAAAATATAAAAATTGAGTATTTGAATACAAATGCAACAAATGCATCTAATATCTAATATCTACCATCACTGCCTACTCAGCTGCCTACTGTGAAAAGACTGAAGGGCTTTCAAAAATGTTTTTTAATATTTAAAATGTACTTTCACAGGCTCAAACAAATGCTGCTTTTCCATCTCTTTCACACATCAGAGCATATAAAGATTCTAGCTGTGTTTTTTTTTTTTTTTTTTTTTTTTTTATGTAGTCAAGTTTGTCGTTGTTTCGCAGATAATGGATGGGGCATTTCCTAGACTGGTGGAGCCCCAGTCCAATTTTTCCATATTGAAGTTTCGATGTGCCTTTGTGGTTGTTGCCCTGCTGATACCATGGAAGGGCACCCCCGCGGTGACTGTTGCCATAATCACAAATCAAATTTGCACTCATCCAAAAGAAGCAGATGGTATTTTTATCTCCTAGACTGAAACAAGACCATCAAATGCATTTCAGTCACCAGCATGGCCTGGCAAGGATGAAGAGTATGGTGGCCCTGAAACAACATTCCAGACTCAGCTAGTCTGCCTTAGCTCAAAATTTCTAAGCTATACCTCCGTCAGTCTCAGCTATATTTTGTTAGCATGCTAAAAGTAATGGTGGTGTGCCAACTGTCACCGCCCATTTTGGCATGTCCTGCTTGGTTTCCTGATTTGCACGGGGTCAATTTCTGGTTCTGGGACACAGAAACAACATAGCTGATGCAGCTAAGCACATGCGCTAGGTACAATCTAAAAGCTGGGAGCTGGAAGATACAAGGTGCTAGGTGGGAGCTTCGAGATGGCTCAACATGTGAGGTGCAAGCTGGGAGCTACGAGCTACGAGACCTGTATGTGAGTTTTAAGGGGTTAAAGTAATATTGCCCCTTTTTCACCCTAGCCAAAAAGGTGTGGAAACAAATCTATTGAATTAGCACATTTGTATGTGATGTGCACATTACTGGCCACAAAATTCAGTAGAAGAGAACTGAAAATGTAATCACTCAAATTTAGTTATTTAATTATTATTTTACTGCAGTTTTATTATTTTGGAAACAATTTAACTGTATGTTTTCTTTTCAGTTTTATTTAAATTTACTGTTATTATATTGTTATGTTTGTCAGACTATGGGTTTTACATAATTTAGGACAGCATGATCGTAGATCTATGTACTTAATGAGGCAAGTTCCACACTAAAGTATTTATTAGTGGCCTAACCTTGGAAATGAAACCTGTAACATTTATATTCCAAATCCAGTGTGATTTTTACTCAATAAAAATGTATTAGCAAATATAAACAGTAAAGTAATGGATGTGGGTGAACATTCATACAGATACAGTACATAATTGTATACAACCAACATATTTCTTTCAAAACAGAAAGCACACAAGCATGAGTAAACATGACTTGAGGCCAGAGGGATGGAACATTCCAGAATGTGCAGGCCCCATTATGGTCCAATCGTTGAAAAGTTCCATAATACAGGCAAACCATGGAGGAAAGATGGCAGTACACGTTTCTTTTCATAAACAGTGTTTCTCCCACTACATTTTGGAATGACCATTTGTATTTGTGGGCCCATCCCTTCACTATGAAATCTTTTATAAATGTGTCAAGTGTCTACTTTGCACCTGCATTTTTTGACTCAGTAGTCCACCAGTTGAGCTGTGCAGGCATCTGGCGCAGGCTGCAGGCACCTTATTGACCAGAGGAGGAGCTGTCGGGTGATTACAGAAACCCTCCCTCCCTAGGCTATGTTACAGGCAATTGTACACTGCCCTGCTGGGATGCTGACTACAGTTAGCACTGATGTGGTCGTAATTCAATACCAAACCATGGGGTGCCGTATTATGCTGAAACCCAGTGTTTTAGGAAGATGAGCCGCCCATTACCCGAAGGAGACAATTATATTTCCTTCATAGTGAAAATGACGTCTGCAAAAGGTATATCACTCTAGACAGACTGATTCAAGGAACATGAATAACCTTGAAGATGGCTCATGCCTCAGTCTGCATGGCTCATCTCTGCAGCGATAATTGAATAATTTCTCAGTGTCTGGAGCCGGTGATGGGCAGAAGTCATGTGTTCATCCACATCTACAAAAAGGTTGACCTCAGTGCTCGTCTGCCACACAAATGCAGCTCAACATCAGGCCAACAAAGAGGCGGACTGTACAAATGTAGAGGCGGAAACAAACTCTGGCACATTAGACGCCATTGAAATCATAGGAAGCAGTAAGCTGCCATATAGAAGCACTTGCTTTACATCCCTCTATGTCTCAATGAGCTATGCATCTATTTTTGTTTTATTTACCCATTATTTTAGTTTTTTGTTGCTGGGGAAAACTGGCAAGACATAAATATCCATGCCATCAAAGCTCTCAAAATGAGTAACAAGGTGGCTGAACTACTGTATTGGATGACTAAGGGAAAAATTCAAGAACACAGACCTGTAATGTTTGTTACTGGATGCCTGATAAAGTAGAACACCAAATGACCACCACAGTGGCATCTCTAACTTTAAATTAGTTTGCTGGTATATAGCCCAAGCAAGGGGGAAAAAAATAGATGCCCTTTTAAATGTGGACAATGATAAATGATCTAGCATTTTCCAAGAACCTAAAGTATTTTCATTCAAGAGAAAGTACCATTGATAGAGAACTTCACATAGGTCTAGATGCTGAAACTTTGCAGAACTGTAAACCTTTCTGAGCTGTAAACAATGTATTTTCCTTTTTGAAGTCATGTTATTGTACTAAATCATTTCTGGCTAAAATGTGGCATAAATGGAAAACAAAGCACTGATCAGTAGTATTTATCTACTATCATTCAGTTTGTCTGATATATTACTAGCAGCCTTTTTCAAGAGTCAGTGAGTTAAAATCCAATTTGTGACATTAATTGGCCAAAACCTTTTTGCCTTAACACTTGCTGCACTGGCATACAAAGTTGAAAAAAAAAAAAAAAACAGTGACAACCTTAAAACTGGGATGAAATGGAAAGCTTAAGCATTCAATGGAAAGCTGAAGTGCCACACACTTGTAGTGATCACAGTGTTTTACAAGAAAACATTTTTATTCTTCAAGTGTTGCAGTATATGGACCCCACACTGCTATGGAATTGAATTGAATAAAATATAACGTGAAAAAGAATAGTACATTGTATGAGGTAAAATCAAAACGCCTGGACAAGACTATTAAATGGAAACCTTAAAAACATTAAAAACAAGCTGAATTTAATGTATGGACGGAGAGCTTTTGGTCTGAGACATTCACCCTTAAATGATGGGGTGTCCAGTGTTGTAAAGATTGGCGGTTGATTTTACATCACTTTCCTCCCTTTTAGGTTTATACTTTTCACTCTTCCTGCAACAGAAACCCCTATAGACTATTTATCCCCACTCTCACATAAATGCAGCAAATTATGCTGAACCAATGGGGGAAAAAGAATACTCAGAATCAGAATCACTTTTATCTGCCAAATGTATCATACAGACACACAGGAATTTGTCTTGGCAGATCAGCATAAGACATAAAGTATAACTGAACAGGAAAAGACCGAAACAAGAAATGGCAGGACAAACACACTATATTAATAAATAGGTGAAATAGGTGCAATAAATAAAGAAATATTAAAAACAGAATCAGAATAAATTAATATAAGTGTCTGATTTGAGCCCAACTAAAATTAAGTACCAAGCATCGGGGTGGGGGGGGGGGAGTCCAGTTCTGACATCTACATGTTCCAGTGATTGACACATCCATTTGGTTCTATTTAAGGCACTGTTCATGAAGGAGACTTCTGTTTATAGTACACATCCAGCACATTTCTTGATTACATGCATACAACTACCAGTCAATTAGCTGTATTTTTTAAAGAAAGTGAAATAACATGTTTCCTGTAGTTCAAAAGAACTTTCCAGATGTCATATTCTCCAGCTGTTGGGACTCATTTTCTGTAAAAAAAAAAAAAATGTACACACATCCAGTTTATCCTTGCCATTATTACATTATTTACTTCCATTTTTACTTCAACTCACCACCAAAACTGAAACTCAAATTTTGGATAAATAATGACAAGATGGGACAATGTGATTTCAAAGTAGGACATGTTACTGACTCAACATTCCTTGTTGTTCCTGTAACGACATTCCTATTAATCAATCATTGCCCTCTGATATCATCAGTGTGTGCTGAACAACCCTAGGCTCCTGAGCCTTTTTCAAAATTCCCTTCAAAACGCCCCAGTTTCCAGAGATGTATGCTGCTATGTGAACCATAACTCTGCATTTCTGTTTGCAAAATTGAAGTCACAGATTTAGTGAAATTTTTTAAGGTGAAGTGGTGAAGCCAAGAAAGAGACTGGAGAAAACTGCTTCTGCACATGTTAGAGTGCCCATTGAAACTGTAAAATAAAGTTACTTTGACAGCCACGTATATATTGTTTTTGTAATGTTTTTACATAGTGTTCATTTATTTAACTGGATATGTACTTAATAAATTCAGGTTAAGTACATTGCTTAATGTTACAAGGGCAGGTGTCCTACCTGGGAATTGAAGCAGCAGCCTTGGGGTTACAAGCCCTGTTCCCTAACCATTCAGTACACATTTGAAGGAAAAGGAGAGGGCAAAGGCTAAAATGAGCATTGACGTTAACCCACAGAGCAGACATTACTGAAATCCTCAAATGAGCACGAGTGAAACGAAAACTGCCAAGTAAACGTTAGCATAGATACACAAACAAACAATACTGTCCTTAAACACATGTAACTTTTATATTTCGCTGAGGTCTAATGTTTCACACTGGTTAACACCAACATGTAATATATGTATCAAGTCTGCATATTTTCATACAGTTTTGTGGATATTTCATCACATAAAAGATTGGATTGTCCAGCTTGACGTGTGCAGCCATATTTTGTTTGATTTTTCAGAGTACGTTGCTTTGCGTCAATAGCTGTGCCTTAACGTCTGCTCATTCATGACGTTAGGCAATGTAAGCTTGTTAAATTAATACAATTATATAATGTACCACTCATGACTCAGAAAAATGGAGCCCATGACAATTAAAACTAGCACTCTAGCTCAGAGTAATCAAATGTTTCATGCTGGGCTAACTATTTTACAGACTTTAATTATGCGCTCTATTCTTATGAGTGAGTCATACTGTTTGGGTTTATAGTGTAGTACATTCATAAACAAGAGGCAAGCAAAAAATGGAAACGCTTTGCTCAAGCCTCATTAATATTTTAATATTATTGATCACATTGTTTTCTTCATGTCTCTCCATACTGATGGTCCATGAGTACAAGCACATCTCAAAACTGTATTTTAGTCAAGTATACCAGTACACAGTCCCCATACCCATTTTATATACCAGTATATTCAATTTATTATTAATTTGCTGCTGCTGTTGCCATTCTTGTTGCTGCTGTTAGCTTTTCAGATTCACCAAACCTAGACTGCCAAATCTGATTCCTGCTGAAATTTACTGAAAAGTCCTCTCCACAGAGGAAAATATGGTAGCCTAGTAACAGCTAATTTGATCACACACTGGTGAGTTGGAACAAAGTAAAATCTTTTTTTTGTAGAAGATGGCTGTGTTGTAGGCTGCCTTACCACTGTTGTATCACAGGGTAAATAAAAATTGATTTGATTTTTTCATGAGATCAAAACACCTCAAATTAAGTGGATAGTGCTGTGGTGGAAACTTCAAACCAATAATGTATTTGTTATAGCTGTATTATCTGAAATTGTTGTTGTTTAGCATTGAAAGCAGGCAGTAATTACATTTTGCTGTAATATGTTTGCTTCTTACTTAAACCCATTTGAAAAATCAGTTCAGCGGTAGATGAAATGAATAGAAATGCTATGCAACTAATGAAATGATATTTGATTTGCTCAAACCTCTGACACAGGTCACAGTGGTACATCTGAACATGGTGCAGTGCTCAAGTAACACTGTAACCTACCTGTAAAAATACACACCTTTAAACTGATTCATGTTTTCAGGACCTTTCCAATATCCAATATTGCTATTAATTTACCCAAATACATAGAAATAATTTTTTCATTATTTTAATTCTTGTTTCATTTTTTTTTTTTTTTGCCATGTCCTTTCATGCATAAAAAAGTGGCCAATGTGTGATGTGGTGAACAGACAAACCAAATTATAAAAACTGAACTGAACAATAAATCACCATAAAAAAGATTGTTTTTTTTTTTAATTATGAAAAACTGAACAAAAGTGCACTGGTCTAAGGAATTATAACAAAAACACAAATAGCCAAATCCAAACCACATAGAATACCAGGCCTATACAGAGCCAAACAGATAGGCAGCTGGTATTAGCTATTCTACTGGCAATGAGCCACAGCTGCTACAATGTCTGTGAGAGGGGATGATGCTGTCCAAGGTCCTACAGCTCTCACAGGTCACCAAAAAACAGAAGGTGCTGAAGGTAGAGAGAGATAGAGAGAGAGTGGGAGAGAGAGAGAGAGTAAAAAGTATAGAAGAATTAAAAGACCTGATAAAAATATTAATGTGATTACAGTGTCCTCTGTATAGTGCTTTTCAAAGAACTCCGCCTATTTATTTCTCACCCTCCACACTTGCCATCAGTAAATGCCAAAAATGATCTTTGAAGTGTCATAAAAGCATGTATCACATATCCTACAGCCACTACGCAGTTGTATGCAGAATGTGAAACAATGGCTGAATATAAATAACTGTGGTTTCAAATACTTTCTTGTCTTTCACTTTTACTAAACAACAAAATAAAGGCTCAGACATCTTAAGCATAATTTACTGCTGTGAAAAAATCTTGCTCATAATAATAATAATAATAATAATAATAATAATAATAATAGCAAAAAGCAGGGATTCCGGGGTCCAAGCAGACAGGGCAACATGTTGCTGCACAAGGCTACAAACCACATCTGGAATTAAATGGACAAAGAAATAAAGCTGAGACTTCACAATATACGCTCATTTTCATGTACTGAATTATAATTACAACATTTTGCCAGCTTTGAATGCACGGCCAGCGGTAGCTATGGGCAGGGGTAAAAAAATGTTTTTGTTCAGCCAATGGAAAAATAGCAGTACCGTTTATAACTTCTGATTGGGTGGGCAGCCACGGGTTGAAACAGCTACTTTCTCTGATGCAGTGTGCTGCCAGTTGATTTAGTTAGCAGTATTAAACGGCATATTGCAGGTTGGAGATCCCAGTGAATCAATATGTAGGAAAATGATGTAGGAACTAGATGTTCATAAAAAACATACTTATATATACACACTAGTGACTTCTGGAGTCGTTTTTTTGTGAGAAAATTTTACTTTGGCATAAAAAAACGCCAACCCAGATGTGACATAACAGAAGGGAGCGCGGTCAAGTTGAACAAAAAGAAGAATGGATTTCAACGCTAGTTTTGACACAAAAGGTTGTAAATGTTTATGCAAACGCATATGACGGACCACAGCCTTACCATTATGAGCCTGCTAGGCGTCCAAGAGACCAGGCACAGACCAGGGTTACAAGGAATAACGGTCAGAGGAGAGAAATTGAGTTGTGGTGTGAGGAGAACCAGTGAAGAACTGGGCAGGTGTCTTGGTGAGTGACCAGCGTTAGCTTATAGATATATCCACATTATATAATACCACTAACCTATTTAAAGACACTCAATTTCAAAAATAACGTATATAACCGAAATATTTTGAGCAGTAATACTTGAATAGCAATATAGCATTTTGTCTGTGTTCAGTAGATAGAGACAGAGACAGTAAATCAATGACACAGTCCTATCCGCTTCTGTTTCGCTCCAGAAAACGATGTCAGCTAGGCTATCAGCAAACAAATGACTTAGCTATGCCCAGACGTCCTCAATAATAATAGTATTTTCCAAGAAATTACGAAAAATCGTTGACAACGTTTCGTTAGGTGCAGCATCTTTTAATGCTACCACAGACTGTGTGTAAATGAATGTGATTATGAGAAAAAAATTGGTTACGCTGACCTAAAAAACGCTATTCCAAAAGCAAAAATAGACATGTTATAGATCGTTATACTCTCACCTACTGAATAAATGAATTGTCAATCAAGCCAGACCGTACTGAAAAGGGCGACAACGCCGTAATCAACACGTGTGGTATTACTCACAGCTATTTTGGAAGGCACCAAGGCATCACAAATGCGCGTATATTTCACGAACGGATTGTCCAAGACAATATATGACCACTCAGTAAAACCAATGGTAAGGTTGTATGTTTATTAAATATTTAGTCACAGATATTGACTGTAGAATGAACACGTATCTATATTAACTTAACTTATATTAATGTATCTATTTAATAAGGATATCTGTAAAAGAATGTATACTATCACTGTAATCATGCATTTATTTAATAGGGTAATATCTAAAATCACAGACTAAATATGCTTAATCACTCAGTGTGTTTTATACCTATTGCTTTAGTCTATATAGGATATTTACTGTAAGTGCAGTGATGGCCATCAGGAAGTCTACAAGTTGATGCTAAAATGTTAGGCTATACAGAAACATGTGTGTCTTGTGGTGGGATATTATAATGAAATGTGGGGGGGGGGGGGGGGATTACATCACAATTTTGGGTCAATGCAGTGTGTGTAAGATCAAAAAGATCTGGTCACCAGTCCTTTGTTTAGCCAGTTGTTGTTATCTCATAAATGAAATCACATCTATGTCCCCTCAATGTTTTTTAAAATGTTTTGTTTTAGTGAGGGGTGGATGTAACCGAGCAGAAAATAAGTTAAGAAGCCCTCTCGCCTCACACCGAGTGACAGATGTTGCAGCTCCTGCCATCTGTGTATGGTGCATGTGCAAAATGCTGACGCTTAACAAGGAGCTCTGGGCTTCACCCATATGCCCTCCTCCCTGTCCTCAAAATCTATTTCCTCTGCTAGTATTAACAGGCTGAAATATAGGCGCAGTTGTGGTAAAGAAAGGCCTGCATTTAATGTAAATAACATTTATATTACGTTATTCTTTGTTAATATTACATATTTTCTGAACGGGTCATTCATTTAATAATTTTCTGGGCCCTCATAGATCCAAAGTGATCAATAATTTTCAGAATTTTTGACTTAACTGTATGAAACTGAACATATCAGATTGGAAGCTGCCATAAAAAGGACGTTGGTTGAATTACAGAATGGGTCCTTGACTGGTTACACAGGTTTAATGCAGAGTTTTAATTACGGTTTAATGAGTCGTGTAATGCAATGCTATCACAGGATGGAGGAATACTCATCCCATGCCCTGTATTAAATGAGCAAGGGCAGAAGTGCACTGTAGATACCCAGAGGTGGACTGGTCTGGCTGGTTGTATTAGACAGGAGACAACAGCTATGCACTGTAGATATTGAAATGTCGTCTGGTCTAGGTGGGTTCTCAGGGCAATCTTGCAAGCCATCCTCCTCCACACAGTATTGTCTAAAGGATTATAGTGAGCTAGAAGCTACTACACAAGTAAGAACCAATGCCTTTGTAAGCCGCACAGACGTGTACACATGTACACCCACACACACATGAATGCACAGCACAAATAATAACACGCTGGGGATGCATGTACTGCCCAGAGCTCTTTTCTCAGGGGTTATTAGCACAGACAGCTCAACCATTGCAATGGCCAGCTTGTTTGGATTCTTTATTGTACGCTTTCTGACTGATAAAAGATGCTAATATTTTCTCTTTACGGTTGGCTAGATAATAAAGTTGAAACGCATTGAACTTAGCTGCACTAAGACGACTTCTCTTCATGAAGAGAAATAACTTCCAAACTGAGCAGAGTGAGTCAGTGCATTCCAAAGCAAATGTTTTGAATCTCCCTGTCGGTTCCTTCCCTCACTGTCCACCTCCTCAGGTGGCCCACGCAGTGATGTCAAAAAAAAAAAAAAAGGATTAGACTGGGATGCAGTCTCAGTCTCCGAAGCTGTCGATTTGCCAGAACAGGGTTTATAGAAGCTTGTGGATGTCTGAATTGCTGGTGTCTAATTAGACACATCAGTGCTTTTGAAAAAAAAAACAATGAACTAACAGGCAGCTAAGCAGGAATTTTTGGATGCACAACTTTTCCAGCCAGAATGTATATCAAACGACAGTACTAGCGCTTGTCAAGGTTGCAAATGGTCTGCTACTGTCGTGAGACTGCAACTCTGTATCTATACTAATGCTTCTGGACCTAAAATAATTTGATACGGTTGATCATGTGATTCTATCGGACAGACTCCAGAACTATTTTTGAATTTGTGGACAGACACACTCTTGGTTTAAATCGCACTTACACGGCGAACAAGTTTGTTCAATTGAATGAAGAATTTTCTGATGCCATAAATGCAAAATATGGTCTCCCACAAGGGTCGAGACCACTTTTTTTCTCACTCTATTTGCTTCCCCTTGGTAAAATCATCTGGAAACTACAAATGACACAGCTCAGTTATACAGCTCACTGAAGCCCGCTAAAGCATTGCAGTTGCTGCAATTAGAGGCATGTATTGCTGACGTAACAGCCTGGATTGCACTTAACTACCTGCTTTTAAGCTCAGAAAAAATGGTTATGTTGGTTCTAGGTCCAAAAAAAAATAAAATAAAAAAAACAGAATTTGCCTGACCTCACTTTGAACCTTAATGATTGCTTAGTTATGCTGAATACAGCTTTGAAAGCCTTTGGCATTGCCATTGACCCTGATCTCACATTTGGTACTCATAAGAACCACTCCAGAGCAGCTTTCTTTCACTTGTGGAATATTACTAAAGTATTTACTATCATTACAGAAAGCTGAGAAATGTATGCAAGCTTTTGTCATGTCTCGGCTACACTACTGCATGCTCTGTTATCTATCTACTCTAATACTCTACATAATCCTATGCTGTTACTTAGTAAAACTGAATTTCTTTAGTTAGCTAATAACGGCAGCTACCTAATGTTACCAAACGCTATTGAGCTACATGGTTAGCATGAGGTTAGCCACCAAGGCAACCCTATCTCTCCACTCCAGCACTAACCCAGCAGAAAATGCACCACTGTAGTAGCCAATCCATGTTTCCTCTTCTTCTGCTCTTTCTTCTTTTGGCCACATTATTTTCAGAAACAGCTCACAAAGAAAAAACGTGTAATGCCCAGAAATGTCTGGGCAGAAGTGAACACAGACACTGATTGCCAGTGCATCATTGCAATGACTGAGCATGGTGGTTTTATAAAATGTTAAGGTGAAATCTTGCATAATATGCTATTAAGGTTTTGCTTCTAACGTTCAATGGATGAAATGGACTAGCACCAGTACATTTGACAAATATGCTTCTACCTTACAGGCCTGCAAGATTGCTTCATTCTCAAGATGTTATTTATTAATCTTACATTTTTTACAGGTGGTAGAGGCTTTTCCTATAGATCTCCCCTGCTATGGAATAACCTTAAAACATGTAAGGGAATCTAATTCCATCTCACAGTTTACTTCCAGATTTTTTTTTTTAAACTACCTTTGCAGTAAAGCTTATAATCAGTTACAGTCTAAATATAGAGCTGGAGGAGTGTGCAGCCACAGTGTATTATGGGCCAGCAAACTTTACTTACTGTTACCTCTCAATGATTGTGCCCCCCTTTTCACAGGCATGCTCTTGGTGGGTGGGTCGGTGTCTTCCCTTTCTCATGCCTTTCTCATTCTTTTTCTCTGCTAGTGGTTATGCTGCTGTAGTAAACTCCTGGCAGGGGTTATATGTTGCCCACTCTATTCTTTATTTCCTCATTTTTCATCCATAGCTCCCCCATAGATCTCTTTTCTTTGTTTCACACTCTCACTAATGGGGCAGATGGCCCCTTCCCTGAGCCACCCTGAAGACTGCAGTCTGTCTCCCATATGTCCTCTGCTGCAGCTGGCTGCCCCATACCTAGACTGCTACCTTTGGAAGCTTCATGCAACCTGTCTGAAACTGACTGATTTTGTATTTTGGAACCCACACCCTGAGCCAGCCAGAGGAGGATGGGACCCCATTCTGAGTCTAGTTCCTTCCAAGGCTTCATCCTACAGTGACATGAAAAAGCATTTGCCCCCTTCCTGATTCCCTCTGTTATTGCATATTTGTCACACACATTTGAATGGTTTCAGATCTGTAGACATCACGTAATATTAGACAAGGGGAAACCGAGTAAACACAAAACACATTTTTATAATGATTATTTCATTTACTTAAAGAAAAATATTGAACACTCGTATAACCCATGTGAAACGTATTTGTCACTCAATCTACCAATTAACTAAATTTAGTTGATAATTTGATAAAGCTGATTGAACACAGCCAGCCTTGATTGCAACCCAGCCTGTTGAATATTAACCTCATTCACATTGAACCTTACCATCAGAATGAAGTAGTCACCACTAAGTTTCCACAAGCACACTATGCCACGATCAAAGGGAATTCCAGAAGAGAAGTTGCTGTAATATATCAATCTGGAAAGGGTTATAAAGCCATTTCTAAGGCTTTGTGACTCTACCAAACCACAGTGAGATCCCTTATCTCCAAATGGAGAACACTTGGAACAGTGGTGAATCTTCTCAGGAGTGGCTGGCTTGCCAAGCTTTATCCAGGGGCGCAGCAACAATTCATCCAGGAAGTCACAAGATCCCAGAATAACATTCTGCAGGACGAACTGCAGGACTCTCTAGCCTCTGCTAAGTTAAAAGTACGAAATACAAAATTGACTGAGCAAAAATGCCATTTTTGAAGGAACTTGCCATTATTGAAGGAACCATGAATTCTGCTCTGTACCAGAATATTCTTAAGGATAATGTCTGGTCATCTGTCTGTGAGCTGAAGCTGAATTATAATTTTATACAAAACAAAGAAGCAACAGAACCCAATAGAGATGCTATGGCAGGCCCTGAAACGAGCAGTTCATGCTCAAAAAGCTACCAATTTGAATTAAAGCAGGTTTACAAAGTGCATTTGATAATGTTTTTCATTAAATGAATGAAATTATAATTACAAATTGTGTGTTTACTCAGGTTCCCTTTGTCTAATATTACAGTTTGTCTAAAGATCTGAAGCCATTCAGTGTGAATTTTTCGTGGCACTGTACATGTCTTCCAGGCAGATATACCTTGCCACTGCTGCATCTGGCTTGCTCTATGGGGGTTCAAGTCAGGGTAAACTGTGAAGTGTAATGTTACAAATCTGCATATTCCATGCTTTCAGGCCTCTAAACATGTGGTGACATCAGAGATGAGGTGATAGCACTAGAAATGTTTCGGAGCTGGGCCACAGTCCACTTGTTCACATTTCACTGACATGAGAAGAGAGATCTGGGCATTCCCATCAGCATAATTAAAGCAAACTCTCATGCAGCTGTTCTGTCTGGTGCTGCCGTAAGTGTCACAAATTCCACATTTATCTTAGCTGGCCATGTTTTTGGTGATCTTGAATGGGCATCCATGCACGGAAGACAGTACCTGGTTTGTTATAAACTTTTACTCAATACCACTGAAGCATGATTCTATGCCACTGGAGGATTCTCTGCCATTTTCACCAGACAGCAACACAGGCTGGATCTTTCAAGCCTCTTCCCATTTGCTGATGGAGGGAGTTAATGATAGAGAATGTCACAGGAGGTCATTTACTTTCATGCTATAATGGTGTGCATCACTGCTGAACCAGAATGATAAGCATGTTCACTGAATTTGTGTCATGTGAGAATTGCTGAGTGAAGCTGAGTTTTGCTCTTGGTATTTTTTCATGACTGCAACAACAGCTTTACCCTTTACCCCCTCTCCTGAGTTCCTTCTTACAGGACAGGCACACACATACACACACACATGTATATCCTCTCTCTTCACCTCTTCTGTTCCCCTCTGGTACACACCTGCTGCTGGCAAGCTTCCAAACCTGCCAGAAATATTGAAAGAACATGTCGATTTTCTTTATCCACAAAGACTATGGACATACATTTGATGATCTGGAAATGGCCTCTTGTGTGGATGCCCATGACAGTGCATGCACAATTACATGAGTGAGTGTGTGTATTGTCTCGGAAGGGACCCAGGGATGTGCACAATTGTGTGACCATATCTCTCTGTCTGTGTGTGTGTGTGCGCGTGTGTGCATGTTTCACATTTTGAAAAGAAGACCCTTTATTTCTCATGCTGCATCTGATACTGTGACCACTACTAGCATGTAGTCTAGTTTTCCATTATGCATGTGTTACTGTGGGTATAATATGTTTATAGGTCTCTTAACTGGGGGGAGGGGGGGGGGGGGGGGGGGGGGCGGTCAGTGTGCTCCAGTGGGAAAGAGGAGAGGTGGTGGATACAGAGCATCTTTGATGGCATGTTTCCTAGCATTTAGTCATGTTTTCTGTGGATTAATGTTTGTGTCTACCCTCAGCAAGTGCTGACTGAGGGATGGGAGATGTAATCTCTCACCCCAATAGAATATCATGCCCCCAAAGAAGTGAAGGGTGGGGCCTGATGGGTTGTTAATTTGCATATGCGCTCTAAACCCCCTCGCTACAAACTCTTGTCCTTAAGGTATAATTTATCTCTTAAGAATGCCTGGTAGTTGGATAACATGAAGGCGATTAATATAATTCCTTGCTTTGAGAGCTGCCTGTAAGGCGCAAATAATAACCTTTGATACCCTAATATGCATATTTAATGAAAAAAGCAGTTTTTTTAAGATCAAACTCTTTTCAAAAACAGTGATTTTTGTCCACATGCTACAAAGAATATGTTCAATGATATTTGAAATTTGGAATGATTTATTGTTGACAAGCTATACATAAAATATGAAACCAAGAGTGTAGAAAATAATGTTAAACTGACATTAATCAACACTTTATTTTGACAGTTACGCACATATTTACATGTTGTTAATCATAATGTCATATAGAGGAATTAAGTAAGCAGCTCAGTCAAAAATCTACATGGAAGATTAAACTAATATATGTTCACTATTCTGGGATACTCAAAATGTTTGTCTGCTTTGTCAGAAACAAAGCTTTGTTCTGCATGGTGAACTATATTTGGCAATTGTATTGCCAGTTGTTCAAATATACTAGGCAGTGATCAAAAATAGTGCAATTGTATGCAATGCATCAATGGATTAATCTGAAATGTTTTTTTTTTGTTTTGTTTTATGAAGAACAATTAAGAAGATGTGTTTGAACCAAGGGAGTCACTATGCAAGGAACCATTTTGACCATTTCCAATTGAATAGTCACATTTTCATGAAAATCAAAACTACAATGTGTTCCTTTGTGTTTTAAATAACTATTGTGATTAAGGATTTAGAGCACCATTAAATGTAGTGTTTTATATAATCAATAAATAAATAAAAGTGTATTTTCTGATAAACAAGAAAACCTAAACAGATAGTTGAATCAGTTGGCTTTGTTCCAAGCAAAGAATATAATTTGTATTACCTTATCTTTTGTCTCCCTCAATTTGCTACACTAATTTAGATTTGTCATCTCATTTTAAATACAAGAACAAAAAGGACATTTAATTTAAATACAATTTGACATTCATGTCAGTTTTCCAGCTCTTTTGAACCATGAGTCTTCAACAATTCTTCCCCCTGCCTTCTTGTCTGTGTCATTTCAAAAACTCTTAGACCAAAAACCATGGCAAAAAAGAAAAAAGAAAACACATTTCGAAGAAACGTGTTGCTGCACTTAATGTCCTGAATTGTGACTGATCCCCTTTAAACATGGAGCTTACTTTGGGCCTTTCACCTGGCTCGTGGACCTGTGAAATTGCCCCGCCGGCCAGCAAACAGAATAATTCAGGCAGGGATGCCACCAGGGACATTTCTGGGATGGGTCTTATTCTTCTCTGCAGGCCATGTGTTTCCCTAAGCTCGGCCATGTACAGAGAAACCAAACGTAACTCCCGCTCAGTGTGTGGTGCGCTACTCTCGTGCTTGAGAAACATCTAGAGCATGACAGAACATTTCAGACGCACCCGATGTGCAGCAAGAAGGAATGGGGTCTAACTTGAACCACATGGGCTGAGGAATGATCTAATAAAAGCAGGGAACAGCTTGTTCCGTAGGAATTATGAAAGTATGTGTGTGTGATGGGGGTGGGGGTAGCGGCAGGGGTGGATCAGAATCCTGTATATTTTTGTTTATGTGAAGCACCCCAGAGTGGCTCAGCTGGTAAATTGGTATTGGGCCCAATAGCCCACACATCACAGGTTCGAGCCTGGGCTACATCATTAGCTGGGTATGACAGGGAGTTTTGAACTGCATGAAATACATTTGGCTTCATTGGGACAAAACTGGCTTCATCCTGTGGGTCTGTTAGGGAGCAAGTAGCAGGGTTAACTCAAATCCTAACCATAATAACAGCAATACATAAAAAGCAGTCAACTTGTGGTTCCTTTGACTAAGACCCACAAAGAAAAAATAGGAAGTACAGATGCAACGTTTTGATGAAAATCAAATACCCGTGCATCATCATTTGGTGCACACCAAATGGTAATGAAATTATGACATTACAAAGGAACCACTGAACCACAGATGTGAATTGTTGAATGACCAGGAAATGGACCTCATATATATTTCGTGGGACAACTTACTACCACAGTTCATATATTTGAACCATCTGGAATGAATCATTTTTATTAAGATAAACATTGTCATTGGAGCTATTAAGTATGTGTCCAAATACATTGAAATAGCCTATTCAAATGATAGCATACAACAAATTAGAGGGGGCTCTTCCAATGTCAGCTTTGTTGATAAGCAATTCTAAAATTTCATGCCTAAATATTATGTTTGTTTCCCTCATGTAACTATAAAAACACCATCATCTTCGGCATGATATGCCATTTTAAATAGACTATTCTGCATTACCTCTATATTTCAGGTCATCTTAAATAATCCACGCTTATTAACAGAGGTGATTTGCAATCATCTTTGTGAATTAGGAATGCCCTGTATTGATCCTCATTTGCATAAGAAAATGTGTCTTTTTTTTGTTTAAATGCATATAGACAACACTTCCAATATGCCTGACACAGATGGTGCACGATGTCGCTGTTCTCCTGGTAGTACAGTCATCTGCATTTTCCACCCACTGCTGGTGTTTTGTGAATCATAAGTAGGTTATTTTTATTTTTTTTATTATTATCCTTATTATTATTATTATTATTATTATTATTATTTAATATACTTGCATTACAATCCTTTTCTGGTTCCCTCTGTGTATTCCTTATTGTGGTTGAAATATGGTATATGGAATTTTTCAGTGTTTGTAGGCATGCCTGCTATTATAGCTATTGAAAATAGTGTTTTATTCTCTGACTGACTTACACCAAATGAGGGAATGAGAGTGGTGGGATGAGGGCCAGTGAGAGAGGTTCAAACGTGGTATTTCTTTTTTGACATTGTACTAAATTGAAAACTGCATTATTTAACTTTTAAGTTTAACTCTTTCAAACAGCAATAGGCAGGCTGTGGTTATAAGACAAGGCCTCGAGTGTCAAGAGGTAGAGATGACCTTGAGCAGGAACTGGCACACTTGAGGGCATGGGTTTTCAAAACCTGCAATAGCTGGATGTTTTATATGCTGTTTTAATCCTATTTTTTCCCTGTTGCTTTTTTATTATCTCATCTAAGCATGTAACACCTCACTCTCATCACTGCTGGCATACCTCGGCACGTATGTAAAAAAGCAAATATCTCTACCCAGTGATGGATGAGCTGTCACCTAAACTCTAACAATTTAGCATCTCTAGCAGAACCGAAGAGCACAAGGGGAGTGTAAAAAAAAAATAAAAATAGAAAAACAATAATGAAGATGTCAGCCACCTGGTCTTCATTATCTGCCGATTCCGCGCCGATTTTGGGCTGGGCTATGCACCCGGACAAACCGAAAGGTTTGGAAACAGAAGCCCTTCAAAGGCCGCTGAGCTGCTTTGATCAGCAGTGATGTGGATGCATCACGTGTGACACTTTCCCGCCTCGCAGCACCACGTGTGCAAGCTACCAATCGCGTGGCCTTCCAGGTTACTTTCAAAGGCGCAACATTTCCATATAAGATAAAACTGGACAAATGCTCAGCTTTCCAGCTCATGCCACTACTTTGATCTTTTCTTTTGGTCAGCAAATAGTAAATGTAGAATAAATTATTGATTTATGCATGTGAAATAGAGCATACATATCAATATGCATTAACAATACATATAAATGTCATGCACACTGAGCTGTGAGATAATGGCCCTGCATTTCAAAATTGTGCTATTTTCTCTGTTTTGTCTCTGGACAACAAGCTTGAAAATTCAGCTGCTTTAATTTACTGAAAGCTGTACGCACTGCAGCACAATCCAATTAAGAAGCAACATACATTTGAATCTCGAGTCTGTGTATAATTGTGTGATTCATGCATGGGAGGGGATGATCAGCTGTCTATTCTATGTTTTAGCGCTCATAGTTCTGTGTCCTGACGAAGATGGCTGGTTATTAGATGGGAAGTCACCACAGGATCTCTGCGATGTCACATGGCTGATTATTAGACGGGAAGTCACCACAGGATGTCTGCAATGTCACATGGCTGGTTATTAGATGGGAAGTCACCACAGGATCTCTGCGATGTCACATGGCTAGGTATTAGATGGGAAGTCGCCACAGGATGTCTGTGATGTCACATGACTTGTTATTAGACGGGAAGTCGCCACAGAATCTTTGCGATGTTACATTGGCGTTCTATCAGAGCAGCTTCACGATGGCTCCTGCCTGCTCTAGCCTCTTTAGTCCTGTCAGGTGTAGCACCCCACAGACTCCCCACCACAGCATACTGATTGAACAAAGTTGCCATCAAAGGGTGCGCAGATTCTACAGGTGACCATACTTTTTTCTACCAACCATCAAGCCTCTCCCCCAACAGCATGTTGGATCTGGCTACAATTACTACACGGATCTCTCTATATGCATGTAAATACCCTCAATGTCTGCATGTCAACCTCATCGTTGTTTCCTGTTTGGAGTACAGAGCCAAAACAGGAAAAATTGTGTCACTCTCCAAATACTTACTGACCACACATATATATGCATACATACATCACCAACTGCTGAGTATTTTCTGTGGTGAAGCCCTGCCATGCCTGTACTGCAGCCATCTCCTGCTTGTTTGGGGGCTTATTGCCTTTATTTTAACTTAAGCATATGAAACATATTAATTTGGATCCAGATCAGGTGAATAACTTGGCCAGTCAAGAATTTTCCAGTTTTTAGCTTTGAAAAACTTTGAATTTATTATTATTTTTTTTGCTTTACCTGTATGTTTGGGATCATTATCTTGTTATAGGATGAAGCACCATCCAATGAATTTGGAGGAATTTGGTTGAACTTGAGCAGATAAGATGCTTCTGTACACTTCAGAATTAATTCTGCTGTGGCAATCAACAATTACATCATCAGTGAACATAAATGAGCCAGTATCTGTGGCAGCCAAACATGCTCAAAAATAATATCCCTCACTACCATGTTTCACAAATAAGCGGGGTGCTTTGGATCTTCATTTCCTTTCGGCCTCCACACTTTGCTCTTGCCATCACTCTGATACAAATTAATCTTGGTCTCACCTGTCCACCATACCTTTTTCCAGAATTCTGCGGGCTCTTTTAGATGCTTCTTAGCAAACTAACCTGGCTATCCTGTTTTGTGGCTAACTAGTGGTTTGCATTTTGCAGTGTAGCCTCTGTTGCTTCTGAAGTCTTCTGCAGACAGTACTCACTGACACATCCACGCCTGCCTCCGGAAGAGTGTTTCGGATTTGATCTGTTTCTTTATTATGATGAAAATTCTTCATTCATAAACAGTAGAGGCAAATAATTATTTTGAAAGAATTTGACTTTGTCCCGAACATTATGGAGATCACTCTATGTATGTTGTCTCACAATCATTTACCATTTTAATTTGAAACCTCACAATATCCAACACATTTTTTCTCAGATTTCATTATCCATCCATCTGCCTGAATGTCTAAAATAACTCGATGTGTTCCAGTTTGTTACTCCGTAGGCATTCTGTTGTAACTTCCTGCAACACTCTGAATGAACATGAATGACAGAAGAAAGGGTATGCAAATTACATACCATTTTTTCTGCAGTTTTACTCCATAAAATATGTGGCCGACAGTTAGAACAGGCCTTCAGATAACTTTCAGCTTTCAAGTTCAACAAAAGAACCAATACCATGTGATTGGTGATGTCATGTGTTATCTACAAGCCTTTGATGTTAGATGCTGCTGAATTGCCAAAGGCGTTTTAATGGAGCAGCTGAAAATACATATGACAACAAAGTTGTGTTCCATTACAAACAGATGCACACACACACGCACACACACACATGCATGCATATTCATTTTTGCCTCCTGCATGGAGAGTGGATAATGTGTGCTAATGTGGAAGTGACATTGCTTCTTGGCAAAACTCCATTGCATGCAGAGGTTTGCATATGGCAGGCTTCCCAAATGAATTAACCACTGGTGCCCTGTAATAGAATAACATTTTTATTTATGCAGTGCTTCTCTTCCAGGAGTGCATTGCACTTTACAGATTTTTTTAAAGAAGTGTTACAATATCATTTAAACTGAGGCAATATTATATAAATAAAGCATCTTTACACATTAAAGCACAAATAAAGAACAAAAGATGAAGTTAATATCTGGTTTTAGCATGACCTGTGTTTATTTTGTGAAAAGTTTTTTTTTTTTTTTTTCAGTAAAAGTAAAAGTAAAAGTCATTGTGTCTTGATGACACAATGACTTCCAGATCCCAGGCTGCCAAAAATCTTAGTCTAGTCCTGGGTAACAGGGTAACTTTCACCGAGAAAATTGTGGCAGCAACTCAGAGCTGCCAATTTCATCTCCACAACATCTGCAGAATCTGTCATTTCCTCACTGCATATGGCACCCGGCTCATTATTTAGGCCCGTGTGCTGTCCCAACTGGACTACTGAAACACCTTGCTGGCCTGCCTCCAGGTTCCATCAGGCCCCTCCAGCTCATTCAGAATGCTGCCGCTTGTCTCTTCTGTAATCAGCCAAAACGCACTTCATGTCACATCTCTCTTCATCTCCTTTCCCTGGCTGCTGTGGTGGCTCAGATAAAATACACATCTATAGTTTCTGGCTCGCGGTGCAGCAAGAGGAACAGCACCCTCGTACGTACCTGAAATCTATTATTGCTCCAGCCTGGCCACTCCTCTCTTGGCTGCCTTACTGTCCTTTCCCTTAAGGGTCCCTCCTCTCAATCACATCCCTTCTCTATCCTGGCTCCACACTGGTGTAATGAGCTCCCTACTACCAATAGGATAGCGGACCATCTTCTGCCACAGACTGAAAATCCACATATTTATACTGCACCTTTGCCCAACTAATGGTAAATTTTGTGTGTTTAGTATATATATAAGATCTAACTATACTGTATCCCATAAGGAATTTGCTTCCTTATGATACCACATTTTCTATTTTGCTCTTGTACCCATTATGGAATATAACTTTATATTTTAAAGCTATTTATTGACTATTAATATTGGCTGCGGCCCTGATAACTTGGTATTGACAGTGCTCATTGCTTAAACCTTTATATATGCACTGTTTTTATTCACTCTGGATGAGAGTGCCTGCTAAATTCCTATATGTAAATGTACATATTGTCCGATGAGTTCATTCCTATATGTTATACTTTATTGTTGCCAAGTTATTTTCTGTATTACGCATGCCCTTATTTGTCAGTACTGTAGTGATACACAATTATGCGGCCTGTCCTGATGGCTCTGTAAGTCATTCTGGATAAGACCATCTGTTAAATTAATAAATAGTGGGCTGCTGGGTGGCTCATCCTGTTATGGCACTATTCCAGGGGATGGATGGGTTCCACGGTTGGGTTTAAAATACAGATAATGCCAGGGCCGGCTGTGGCTGCTAGCCTACTAGCGCTAGTATTGCCCAGGGATGGCAGGCTTTAAGTTAGCTGGGATGACATCATTTTGTCATAGCCGAATGACCGCCACCAGTTCTGGTTATGCCCCTGTACCCTTCAGGCAGTGGTGTGGGTGTGGGGGTGGTACTCTGAAAGGAAACACATCTGTAGGTTTAGACGAGCCAACATCACGATCGGACTTGCAAGGCTTGAAATCTCACGCTAGCATGACATCACCAATCTGCCAAAGAAAGATAAAATACCCGATAAAAGAAAGCAAATTCAAAAAGCCAATGCACTCAACAATGTTTGTTTTGAGGGAAAAAAGCAAGATCTAAATTCTTAATGGCATATTTAAAAAATATATCCCTAAAGAATGAAAAGATGAAATTTAAGCCAAAACTGAGTGCCCTCAGCACTGTTTGTATTCGAAAAAGCTAGAAAAACCTGGATATAATAGAATATAAATATTTATATACCATTCAACATAACAGACATTGCCCTTTAATTGTCAGGCTTACAATTTAAAAACAATATAAAATCTTATACAGATCAACAGATCATAAATGCAATACACGCTGGTATCAATCACTTTATTGGACGTCTAGATAGCCATGCAGTTTAAAATGAAATGTAAAGAGGAGGGATAAATGATTTTCTAGCAGTTTCCCTGGCATGTAGCACAATAGCTGTATGAAAAAGCATAGTTTTCCTGCCAACTGATTTAAACTGAAACCTAAAAGCATTTTAACATTGTGGTTTTGGGAAAAAGAAAATAAAACGTTTTTTTTTTATTTTATTTTTTTTAATCAATGGTGAATCACACATTTTGGCTGAAAAAGTTAAAGCTGGCAGCACAGATCTGGCAGTACAGAAAACAGGAAGTGACACAAATAACACATCCTATCACTGTTTTTACATTGTTCCAATTTACAGAAGTAGTGACAGTCTGAAACTTTGTCAGCTCCTGGTGCAGAAGCTGCTCGGTTGATTTTAAAATCCCAAACTAATTTGACAGAATCTGTCTGGCAAAGTCAATACAGTGACATCAAGCAGCCAATATATGCCAGTGGCATCAGCTTTTCCCATATCTCACCTCCAGCAGACCTCCAGGTCCAGGTCAGTCCTTTATTCCCTCTATGATCAAAAGATCCTATTGATGGTCCATTACTTGCAGAGGAGTTGAATGCTCTAGCAGGGGACAAGATGGAGGTCTGACATGTGGAGCATGCACAGTGGATGGTGTTATAGTTCTGCCAACGCTGTGATTCTCCCTGTAAAAACAAAAAGAATAGATGCTGCCCGTGGTTCTATGAAGTGGAGCTGACACTGTCCATGGTGCTGTAGACACAATTGGGGTCATTACTGCCCATATTCTACAAAGACAGAGGCTGTAGATGCTGTCCATGGTTCTGCCACAACTCTAATGGCTCAGCCAGATTAGGGTAATAGATAATTTGTGAAATCAACCATACCATTGAACACTGATTGGTCCGGGTATTGGGGGACTAAATCTGGGTCGAAATGTATTGGGTACAAAACTAGGATTTTGACTGACCATGCTATTGTAAAGTAATCTCACAGACCAATGTGCCTTACTTTAATAATGTACTTAACACTCAAAATGGCTTCTGCAAGACACATGCTAATGATAAAATACAGTATATTACTGTCTCCTGTTTTGTTGTATATATATACATAGCACAGATAACACATTAGGCAATAAGGCAATTACAGCTTTCACTTTCAGTGGGTGAGGGGTTCACTAAAATGATGATCAGTACCATATGTCCTCTAGAAAAACAGCTTAAGCACCCTTGATGCCTTCTGGGAAAATTTGCTTCAAGTACACAAAATTAATCTGATCAGTTCTTTCATGGCTTAATCTGGAGTGGTAAATAAGAGCAAATAATGGAGTTTAACCAAGTATCAACTTTACTGTAGGACTGCAATATATAAGATCTCATGTGCAGTTTAATTGCAATGAGCATTGAAATGTGGAAAAATAAAGGTGATCCATACCATGTCAACACAGTATGGTGTATTCAGACTATGGTTATGATCGAAAGCAGCAGTTACAACATTCGTTTGCATATTTGGATAATGTGCACTCTATTATTACCCAATCATAGAAACGCTGTAAACAGCCAATTCCAGAGTAGAAAAGCAGTGTACAATGCAAGCTATAGATAATATGGTTCATAGTAACATGCAGTGCATAACCACCTAAAGATCAACAAAAATCAAGGCTAACAAAGATTTTTGTGCTACAATTATCATGTATATACTGACTGATGCAGAGTATAAGAGTAAAAATATAAGAAAAATACAAAAACTGCAAGCCTTCCAGCATATTAAAAATTTCTGGAGTTTTTTTAAATTTTATTTTTTATATTCTTCAGTTTTAGTTTATGGTTTCAATTGGTCCAGGCAAGTTGTTGTGAGTTGTGATGAAGGCTATTTACTCTTACATAAGGTTCTGATGATCTGTCAGCTTAACAATTGCGGGTATAAGGGCATCGACGTGTGGTTTAAAAGAAGAAAATCTGCTTCTAGAAATTCCAAAACGGCTTGTAAAGTGATGTTATGCCTCCATAGGTTATACTTGAATATATGACATGATTACTTTTCAAAACATTTGATTTAATGTCACATTTAAACTATTTCTTATAACAAATGCAATCAACTGCAATTCACTGAGTAAAGTGCATTCAAGGAAACGTTTGGCTTTCTGTATCAACAGTACTACCAATGGAGATAAACTCATGAGAGGATTCAAAGCAGCAAAAAATCGACAGAACTGAATATGGCTTGTGCTTGTGTAATTCTAGTTTGCAAAATGACAATGTGGCTATTTGCCCTCAAACAAAATGCCAGCATGCCAGTTAACCTTTGGACTTACCATCTATGTATTGCAACTCCTCAACCTTATATTCACACTTTAATTTAGCAACATGACACTCTCTTCAAATCAGTAAGTAGCTTTGCTAATGCTAGGCATATACCAACACTGGCAATTCAGTAGGCTGCCCCTTAGCGAGACAACCTGTACCCAAAGTACAGCATACTTCCCCGTCCTTAACATTGGAAGTGAAGCATTGGGCCACTTCTGAACTGAGAAGGAAAGAACTACTGGCACAGAATAAAAAACATATTTTTATTTTTAGGCTTGCATGTAGCCTCTGGGAACATAATGTACTGCACAAACTGTACTGTTTATAGGTACTGTGTATATATATATATATATATATATATATGTCCCGTGGAGCATATGTACAGTCAGCAGACTCCTGTAGGGCACTTCCGCTTCTTAAAGAATCCAAGGCATGGCTGTGACTACATACAGAAGTGTCAGCAGTGAAAAAAAAAAAAAAAACAGTTCAATCAGGGATCCTTCTAAAAAAAAAAACTCCATTATTAGATTTGGACACAGTGCACGGAACACACTGTGGCATTGATCACATCCTTAGTGAAACCTGCTGATTACACTGCACATCAGCTCAGAGGGTAGGGGGAACTGATGCCACACCCCCTATTAGACAAGGACATTAAGGTGGTCAAAGAAGTGGAAACCAAACCAATTAAATGCTGTGCAGAATAATGCCTCAGGTACCATAACCACACTCTTTAAAAATGATTGGAGGATTACAACGTGGAGTGCAGGACTGCTGATCATAAGAACATGGTGCAGTGATTCTAAGATACAGCTCAAATATGCAAGTAGGTCACTGGCCCAGGTCTCGAGCCAAACTAATCCTACTCTTTTTTTAGATCTGGGAAAAGCGGTGACATTTCCTGCTTTAGCATTAATTCACATCATGCTGCTGAGCTTCACCACTCCTCTTCAAATTTTACCTTTTCTGCCATTTGATAGGCTGGCTGTTGCCATGGCCACTATAAGAGAGGTTGGACAAACTGTGCGATAGCTTATCTTGCACAATCTATTTCAAGACCTTATGACCATTCACAGCAATTATACTACTGGAAAAAATACCTTAATAAGCTGAACAGAAGGGATGAATTAAAACTATTTAGCTATTTATTCATTTTGAGCTGTAATTATGTCTTTTTCATTTGTTAATGGCTGTAAAGGTCAGACACATTTTCTCAGAGCCTAACACAAGCAAAACTGAACTATGAGTAACGAACCACAGGCACAGAAACTCAATTGTTATGAGTTAATGCTTTCATTATGTATTATATATTTGTTTTACTTTCAAATTAACCTTATTCTGAAATGCTTCGTATGCATGGGTTTCCTCCAAAAGTGCACAATTTTAATTATGTGAATAACTGTAAAATGAATAGGAAAATGTACCTTGTTACCAGAACCAGAAATGGGCCACATAAAATACAAACAACATGCATAACAAATTAAAATTAAAAGAAGTAAATGTAAAACAGGAAAATATGGTCCATCTTTCTGATGAACTTAGGAGTAGAGAGGTGCTGCATTAGACCTTTTCATATTATCCACATTAATCTATATTAGTAGATGAGATCATTTGTCAAGAGGTCAAGAGGGAGTGTGATCAGATCCAGTCAATGCAGACAATATGCTGGCAATGCCTTTTTCCTCTCTCTGGAGGAAGGGGAAAGGCCATAAATTATTTTTAAGGCCAAACACTACATCATGTAAGCTGTCAGTTTCATTGCACATGACTGCTAAAACAATCGTCTTATGAATGAGCTTGGGATTAGGAACTGGATACCTGCTCTTCCATATACAAAAACATCAGACAGTACACCTGCTGCTCTCATCACCTGAATCACTTACCCCAAACTGCTCTATTTTAACTCTATTGATTATTGCAGGGTTGACTCCAAGTTACACTTCAATATTTCTTGTTCAGAGATCTTTTTCTTTTTTCAGCAGAAACAATTGTGTGGCTGTAATGTCTACTAGTCCTGAATGATATACATAAAGATGTGGAATTACCTCTTTTGTCTGTTGGTAAGGTGGCTGTGCAAGATTTCAAGGGCTGGCTTTCAGAATATCACAGGTTAAATGTCCCTGGAGGGCTGTAAGAGAATACATTATACAGTAAATAAGTTTCAGTTGTGCAATATTGCCAGAAAAACAAATTAATCATGTTTGAACAGTGCTGATACATCAATTACACTATACGTAAAAATCAAAGGGTCTGTTTTGTGACATTGTGAATTGCCTCAGCTGTCTGAATGAGGCATCATGCAGTAGTTCTTGTTTTTTTGTTTTTTCTTTTAAGGAGTTGGCCATTGTTTGGTTCCAGCTTGGGATCCCGTACATCAATACTAAACATATCATTTACATCAAGGTATAAATTAGGACTGTGGGAGGAAACCCACATGGACACTGGGAGAACATGCAAACTCCACACAGAAATGCAGAGATTTGATCCCACGACTTTCTTGCTGTGAGGCGATAGTGCTACCCACTGCACCACCATGCCGCCCTGTCTCAGCTATGTATTTGTTTGGACATCTTTTTTGCAGTAAGTTGTTTCTAATATTACTGTTCAATTATTTTTTTATTCTTACACTTTAGATTAAATTAGCCAAAGATCAGACCAGCGGCGGCATTTCTTTTGAAACATTTGTGCATTCCAAACATTCTCCTTTTCAGTGACTGGCTACCTCTGGCTTCCTTTGCAATCTGTTTGGTTTTATTCTGAAATAAATAAAAACCCAGATGTGTATAAACAAAAAACACAGTAGAGGTCACATGTTTTGACAGTTACAGTGTTTTCTTGAACTGCCTCGCTCAAACTGTACTGCAGTTGCAGAAGACTGGATATGGTTGCAGTTCATTTCTGCTAGTGTGTTTACATCATCTGTTGACAAGCATTGTTTATTTGAGTGTTCTTTTGTCCTGTCGCATACATTTGAACATGCCTGCTGCAAAGAATATATTTTTGTCTCTAATATACTCTGGTAAACTCAAAATGTAGTAAAGAGCAAAGACAAGTTTTGCTACTACAAATTATCATTAAAAAAGACAAATAATAAATCAATATTTTAGGTCTATATTCAGCTAAGATGAAGAAAGCATCCTATTTTGCGGCTTATCTTGATGACCTCAATTGCGCTAAGGAGCCTTTTTTGAAGTGCCATACAGACTTCAAAAGTAAATAAAGACTCCATAAAGACATCTCTCAGAAGCTTCAATATGTCACCCTCCTCCCCAGTGTGTTATGCAGTAAACAGAATAAAATGTCTTTTTTTTTTTGTTTTTTCAATTTTTAAATTGATAATGCAAACCAGCAACCCCAGCTCACCACATACTATTATTTAAAATATATACATATTAATTCCCTAATTGATAAAGCTCACCTCATTTAAATGATTTATTTATTAATTTAGCTCCTCATATATACAGCTGAACATATGACCTGCCTGTTGCAAGTTTGGATAACCACTACAGCATATGAGATTTCTACGTATACAGGGCCGGCCCGTGGCATAAACGCTCTATGCGGGCGTTTAGGGCCACACGACCATGCCACGCAATCCAGTGTTTATCTAAATACGTCATTTTCGTATTTACGTTATTCATCCCCTATCGCGGAAGTAGCGGTATAAATTGAAAATGTAACGGCAACAGAACATTTCATAACAATGCAATGTAGGAAGGTTTTTGTCAGGATTTTGCCCCCCCCCCACCCCCACTCGACAGACTTGCTTAAGACAACCAAAATTCTAGAGCCGGCCCTGTACGTATAAATGTATTTGTTCAATTACTGAACAATACATAACACAACAAAGTTCCGTTCTATTACAAAAACATAGACACACACACATACACACACAAAGTGACATTGCAGTACTGCTCTCAATGTGATACTGCCGTTGCTATTTCAGAGGATTCGATGGCGAATTGAAATAAAAATATTCCTTATATACAGGATATTTTGCATGTGAGGACTAGCACAGCCACTTCCAATGACTGTGCAGAAATGATGCGTAGGCATGATAATCTGATGCATGCACATTCTTTTTCTCCCTGGAAGGAATAATTAATTTGGCACCAAGTTAGAACTGGTGATGCAGTAAGGGTGGAATGAAAAAAAAATCCTGCCTCTGTTGAGTCCCACCCTAAATCCTTTCCAGGATTTGAGCTAAGACAGAACAGCTGAATATGGAGGCTGTGTGTTTTTGCCCACCTTCTGCCCCCGGTTCTTTATTCTGAATCTCCACATCCTCTCAAGCCTACACTGCACACAATCTTCTTTACCATCCTTGAGATGTCTGAATGCCACAGATTTGGATGCCAACAAAGAATAACAGGAATAACAAGTAGTTTTCTGTTGCTGGTGCATATTAAAGGTTTATTGATTCCAGGCTTTCAGTATCTACATCATTCTTTGTAATGTATGTACAACAAGGAAATGCCTTTGGAATGTACACACTGACAATATTATCCTCAGAATGTTGTGAAATCTGTTTCCCTAAGCCCGTATCCTTATCGTTATTTATTTTCTGTCCTAGGCCTAATAGCCCAGACCTTGAAGGGAAAGGTACAATTGAGCAGCACGTAAGAGCCATTAGTCGCTGACACCACAGTGAGCACAGAAAAACAGCACAAAGGCTCCATAGCGGAAAAGGGGGAAGTCACCCCGCCGATGCTGACCTTTAAATCCGTTAACTTTCCCTTCACGCTGGGTCTGTACTGATGTCAACATTTCAATTCAGATCAAGGTTGTTCTCGAAAGCGCAAGCACAAGCACAAATAATTAAAAAGTTATAGGCATCCTTTGTGCACATTTTTCTTTTTATTTACGTTCTCCTATAATTTCCTATACTCACTTTTTGAGTTGGAAACTATGGCCATGGTGTCCGACCCCCCCCCCCCCCCCCATCTTAATAGGAAAACACTTTTTTCCATAAAAGCTTGCATGGTGTTTGTACTATAGCACATTTTACAATACTATAGTAAATGATTCAACTTGGGGCAGTTAGAAGTTTTACTAAGCCCCTGTAACTGGACCTGACAATATAATGACCACTTGTCCCTGCAATTAGAAATATGTAAGTGGCTCTATGTGATGACATTGAAAAGCGATGGGATATGTCACTTTACTTCTTGGATCATTTCCTTCTGACATGGCAAAGGCTATTTTTACACATGCTCACAGTATTCATTTTTATTTATGGAAATGGGCGGTCAATCGCTGTGAGTTGTGCTAGGCTTGCGAAGCACTTCCGAAGTTGGTATAAATACTTAAAGCCTAAATCCAGACCTGTGCTTGAGTGCATTTTCCATGTAAGCCTCTCTCTCTCTTTCAATGGTGAGTTACGCAGAAAGTTCACTTCAGCGCAGGTTTGGATTCAGCCCTTAATGTATACTGCAAGGCAGGTGTTTGGATGACTTCATAGAGGAGCTATAGCCTGTTTGGTTATTGGAGCCTGAACTGGAGCAAGCCTCCTACTGTGTCTCTAAAATACAGACAGTGAGTAACACACTGAAGTAACCTAAAGGCATATATTCTGGTGCACAGCTTTTGCCAAGGTTATGTTTCTTGATTGAGTGGATCCTTTGGGTGAAACTGGAGATTTTCACAGTTGCGAGGGCAGGAGAGGAGTCTTTCCGAATGGTGAGTGGGTTGGTCTGTGGCCAAGAGAATGGCAAATGGAAAATAGTGATAATGGTTCGAAAAACATCAGAATAGCCAGTCTTGCTCACTGAACTCATTATGTTTCAGCTCATCCTAAACTATTTTCCCACACATGCTTTCTCTCCCCCTTTCTAACAAGCCTTATTCCCCTTTCTATTTTTCTCTTCCTATGTAACTCTCTTGTTTCCATATTTATCTTTCATCAGACAAGCGCTGCTGCTTTTGCCATTTCTGTACAGCCAAGGACACGGGGCCATCCTAACTTGTGTTCCAACAGTTAGAAAATTTACCAATGACATTTTGTTATCTATTTCATGTTGTAGACCCAGGAATAGTCATTTTCTCTGGCTTGATACTGGCTTATGATTGAAAAAGTTGACTTACAGAAAGCATTAGTTAAACAATTGTATAAAATGTTATATTGAACTTATGATAACTTGATAAATGTACTTCACTAATTCCTGAATGTCTACTTTTAATATCATATATATCTAATATCAATGTGTCTGTTGGAATGTAAGCAAGAGGAGACCCCAGCTGCAGTATAAATTGAGTGCATTAGGGGATTAAAGGACCAGGCCCACATGGTCAGACTGGTTTGGACTCCTTGATCCTAACGTACAGTATGATTGACCAATAAATGAAAGTTTTGCGTATGGTGATCATTATGTTGGAGTTTATACCAACATAACTGAGCAGTAAGATATGTTACTGTAGACTGCGCAGTTATGATGGTATAAACAAATCCATTTAGGAATTTGTAATGAGTATTACTTGTTTCACTCAAATGCTAATTATTTCTACATGTTTGTTTAATGTTGATATTAAATTGAAAAGATTAAGTTAAGTTTGTGTTTATTGTCATTCTTCTCATTACCGATGGGTGTAAGAAGAAGAACGAAATACAGGACCACAATGCAGCATACGAGTCATAAAGTCATAAACAATTAAAACTTTAAATAAATACAGGAAGTAAAATTATTTTTAAAATAAATAAGAAAATGAACAATAAATGCACTTTCTTGCTTCTGGGATTAGAAGGCTAACGTCCCAAAATTACCAATATGCCAGACGATGGCCTGTGCCATACGCGACAGACGCGGTCTGGTTCAGATTCAGGCGTGGGGCAAAAGGCGCAAACAACAGACTAGAATGTCCCAAAAATCCCAATGAGCTGCCAAAATTGCACTGCTCCATGCAATATTGACTGACACACCACCAGCAGCGGCCCCCCTCTCACTTTGGCGCACGGCGAGTCACAAAATTACCGAACCGCTCAGACGCATCAAAATGTATAGCGAGAACACCATTTCGTCAGAGCGACTGGTCGCTACATGTCATGCGCGGGCCGGACAATAGAGCTCTAGATGTTCCTGGCACAGGGACAATTCATCCCGGCCTTCAGCATTTTATTGGTAATGACGGACGGAAAGAAAGTCTTCCTTCCAACCTTGCCATGATAAGGGCTCTTTGAGTGCTTGCTCGTTGCTGAAAGTACACAGACAACATGGCTCGCACTTATGCAGAGAATAAAATCACATCCCCTCTCATCATAAAGGATAATCCTTCAGATGCATCCCCTGGGCTTCCAGGATTGCTATTACTAATGAACAATCTGCCACCGAAGACTGAGATGGGTTGTGCCCTGATATTCTTCATAGTAAAAAAAGAAAAAAAGAGAGAGAAATACAAAAGGGGTGGGCATGAATAATTTTCTCTGCCCCTTTGATAAAATCTGCAGCTATCTGACTTTGAATGATCTAACATTTGTTTCCAGCCTTTTGAAAATGGACCATCTATTAACCTAGAAGTACAATGTGTTCTTCTCCCCATTTAATGAATTTGCTGTCCCAAACCTCCCTCTCCTGCCCATCTCACTGCGATAGAATGATGCATTACTTTAATAGGTCATTTATTTAGCTTTGCATTGATGTACTGAGGCTGGCCAGAATTTGTTAAAAGTTTGATTTAGGATCAAGATACACAGCACAGAAATCCTTCAAAGAAAGAGGACAGTGCTTGAGCCATATGCATTATTTTTCCAAGGGTGTGAATAATCACCATATGACTTATAAACTGATAAATGTGCAATATTTCATTTCACTGTCCTAACACAAAGTTCAGCTAGTAGACTGCAGGGAGAGAAGTGGAAGCTTATTGTTCACACTTTGGAGGACAGTCTGCACTTCTTGGAAATTTAAAGTAGGGTAACAGTAAAGAAAAAGCTATGAATGAATGAAAATACATAACTATTTTGAAACTGTCAGTAAACTTCAGCAATTGCATTGATGTTTAAAGGGTGTCAAAACTATTTAAAATAATTATTTGACCTAAGTCTAATTATCACTTGCATGATATATTTGTTTGCATGCTTAAAATAGGATCCTGTATTTGCCATTTGCCTATTACACTGAGCGTAGTAGCAATCTACCTAGTGGTGAGTACATGTTGTTTGAAGTACAGTAGATATATACAGGGCTGTAGCAGTTACCAAAGATCTGTGCTGATACACCTTGATGGTATGGGTGGCTGATGTTAGCATTAGGGCCGATCAATTTCATTTTACTGTCATTTCAGAAAATGTTTTCCATGTTTTTCTTCCAAATTTGAAATTTCTAGTTTTGGCCCTCATGTCAATGCTGTTTCACCTGCGCATACGCAAACAGCACTTGCGAGTAACTGAGGTTTGAATGCTCCTATAGTGCAGTCACCTGCAACTCTATTGTATTCTGTAGGCCTCACAGTACAACAAGAAAGCTAGTGCCAATTGGAGGTGAGTCATATCTCTCACAGAGGACAGGTAGATGCCTTGTCCGATCCTTGGAAGGAACCAGTGCAGCAGTAATTTGAAGACCAACACTACATCTGGCAGGGAGAAACCAAGTTGATCTCACTACTGCTGATGTGCTACGCATTTGGCCTGGATTTTCAGAAATGTTTGATCACAAATCTCTCAACCTTGTCCCATAACATAATCTGGGATGGGAGCAGGCTTTGGGGTGATTGCATGCAGCACTAGTTAGCCCTGGTTTACAAATGTCAAACTGTTTAACAGAGAATGTCACGCCTTGTATTCTAGCCATAATTGCACAGGCCTAAAATACCGTAACTTTGATCTGTTCATGATGATATTGGACCCTGTTCCAAGTGGAATTTAATTCAAAAGCACTGAATTCACAAGAGAGCTTGTCTTTAAACTAAAAGTCTTTAAACTTTCACATTTCCCTTTGCCTCTTAACTCAAGCTCTAATGAGCTCCCTCCTCAAAATTACCCTCTTTGTTGTTACCTTATTCGAATTCATTTCTTTCAGTCTTCAGTATGACAGTGTAAGGGCAAAGAGATTCAGTAAATGCTCTGCATTGCTCTTCGTGTTCACTTGTTATAAGTATTATTACTTATAGTATGAATACTACTAGTTGTAAGTAGCAGTAGTAGTAGTAGTAGTAGTAGTAGTAGTTGGTTAGTTGATAATTTATATGTTCAGTTTGAGGCAAAGATGGATCACTGTCTTGTGGAAAGTAGTTTTTTTGGTCAAATGTGAGCTTCTGGGGGATATAAAACATTGTGCAACTTTTCAAATCCAAAAAAAAATCATAACAACAGAGAGCACCTCACATTAATCTCTTACAAAAATTTCCATCCAGCAGACTAGCTTAAGACAGGATTGGGAGAGCTGTGATGGAGTCTCTGGCCATCTCACATTAAACAACCATCTGAGATATGTATGTGCAGGGATTGTGTGAACTGGGGATTTTCTGAAAAACTACTAAATTGTTACAAAAAATCCTGTGGTCATTGCTAGGCCTAACCTGTTAATGCCAAACAGCTCAATATGCAAGATCATAGTATCGTGTTCTTTTCAACATTTGCATGCATATAATACCAAACCCACTGCTGGTGCCAAAACAAAGATGGGAAGGTAAGCTTCACGGTACAATTTTTTGATTTGTAGGTGCTCAGCTAAAAACTGAAATGAAGTCATATACCTATTAGATCTCATAATTGCTCTTGCATTTAAGTTGCTTTTGTGCATTTAGCATCACATTGTGATGAAGGTCTGTTTCGAAACATCAATTCTTCATGCAAGCAAACATAAAAAATCACAAATATTCTGTAATAAATGGGTCCACTAGAGTCTGAGTGCCACTTTTATTTTCTTATTCCTTTTGTAGAAGGACTTTCAATGCAATTCAATATTATTTGCATTGCGCTTTTTACAGAGAACTATCATAAAGACACTTTACGGAGTAGCAAGGCAGGAGACAGAGCAAAAAGAGCAAACACCAGGCCCAAATAGTAAGTACATGAGAAAGAGACTACCACTGGGGAGAAAACCTTCAAATGGCGGCAAGATAAAACTCCACAATGGGAAGAAATCTCAAGAGGAACACGGCTATAGAGGGGGAGCCCATCCTCCACTGGCCAGCCAGGTGTAAAGTAGCAGTAGAATGGAATGTAGCAGAAATGCTACAGGGGATCTATCACAGCGAATAGAATGGGTTCAGCAGGTTACAGCTGAGGTGATAGCGAACTGGAATAACAGAAGACTGAATGGTATAGTTCAGTATAGTGCAGTTTAGAGGAGCCGGGTGATGGATCTGGAGCTCCAGGCTGCGTCAATGCACACAATCACACTTGACCTGAGCACAGAGCAGCTGCAGAACAGTAACACAATTTGCGGAGGATGAGGTTAAGACATTCAGTCTTTGGGAAGGGAGAGGAGGAAGCTCTGGGCTCTTCTAGAGCACGTCTCAGTGAAATAGGGCCATGGTTGGGATGTTTCCTGATTGCCCGAGTTTAAAAGGATTACATCATAGTGTAATACAATTCAGGCTTGCATTACACCCTAATGCCCTTTATAAGCTAAGCAGCAAAACACTGCTCAGACAAGCTGGAATCCAGGAATCCTGGGTTTGGGGTTGTGACCAAGGTCATTTACAGTTCAGTGTGACAGAGGAAGCTATGTAAAGGCACCCAAAGCAGCTATAAAATAGAACCAGCAAGTTGTAGTTTATTGCCCCCCTGCCATCTACAAAAGACAGAATATGAACTTACAGAGCTCATATTTCAGGAATAATATAATATTTCGGTGAAATGCGCATGCACTCACACTCGCACACACACACACACACACACACACACACTACAGATACTTATGGACTTCACTGTATATGATTCTTGTCTCCGAGTAATTGCACATATGCTGGGCTCACACTACATGATTTTTGCCCCGGATTTTATTTTTCAGTCGCAGACAAGTTTATCAGATCTGCAACAAAAACCCCAGGTCGGAGCCAAATCAGTGCTCGTGCCCATAACCGACGGTCGTTAAGTATGAGTAATTCTGAGACTCTTCCGATCGCGATTTTGGGCAGTCCCAGACACCCCGATATTTTCAAGCATGTTTGAAATTATCGGCACACAATCTTGCAGTGTGAGCTCTGTGCGACGAGTCGTGAGAATGCCGATGAGCAATAGGCAATGAAACCTGGAAGAGGGTAACTACAAAACAACACAGCTTCAAAGAAGGCTACTTTATTCTGTATCTATCAGAATGTAATAATTGTCATGTCATACAAACGGTTGTTAGGAACTTGTAACAAAAACAAAAGCACAAATACATCCTTCCTGGTGACACAGTTTGAACATGCTCAGGCTAGCTAGCTACATTTTCATTACACTGTGGTTTCAGCTCTATTCACCCCCAGCTATTTCCGAACAGACTCCCCACCCGTTGTCTCCTCCATATATTGCGTTTTGTCCTATTTGTTATATTTTTAGTACAAATGAGCGTAATAAAATAAACAGTCACCACCTGCATGTGTTCCTCGAGTTACGCTATCCCCGATGTGCAAGTTTGAAATTTGTGAACCTCGTCTGCGTTCAATCGCGCAGTGTGCGCCACACTCTGTCGACAAGACAACAGGCTACAAGAAAGAATGTTGTGTAATGTGAGCAGCACAGTGATTTTGGGATTTTGAAAGTCATGTAGGGTGAGCCTGGCATTACCCTGCCTGAAGGAAAACACCTCTTTTCTTCCGCTTGTCTTTGTAGAATCAGACAGACTGATTATTGCTCCTGGCATTTCTATTTTCTGTACGATTGCATTTGTTCTCCTGCTCTCCTTTTACTGTTAGCGGTAGAGCTGGGTGAAATTAAAAATACAAAATACTTTACCCATTTGGACACCACTAAGACACCTGCTAAATTCCCTATATTTTCAAAAGATACATTATTTTCACCAATATTCATAACATTTTCTCCCCTTACATACAGCTCCATCATTCTATCATCCATTTTTGTCTCCAAAGTCCATATTTTCAAGATCTTATGCATGCATCACCTGACATTTGGATTTTTTTTTTCTCAATACTGAGTTCACTTTTTTAAAAACATGATAGCTTTCACACAACTTACATTCAATTGGCACAATTTTCAAAATTCAGGAATTCCTTTCACTCTCAAAATCAACCAAAACTGTATGCATCCACAGCCTATTTTGAGAATGGTGACATACTCTTTTTACTCCTTCCAAAACTTTTGACACAAAATGCTTCCAATGACCAGAGCTTTCTTTTTGAATTCATTTTTCAGTCAAACTCAACTCAACAGAAAAACTGATGGCATCTATAGCCCATTTCTCAATGTTTACATGCTATGTTGAAAGCCTAACATACAAAATTCAAGTGGATAGCAATTTTCTACAACACAGAGACCATATTGAAATGAATTCAAAATGCAAAAAAAGTAGATATGATATTTATGGAAATAAATAAATAAATATAGACTGGTCTGAGAATAAAGCCAAACTTGGACTGCTTAACAGCAGAATTGGACATACTCTGTACATTTCTTACTCTATCAACAGTAACAAGAAAGAGCGACATATATATACTGTACAAAAGAAAAACTAGTGAGCACAAAATGATTGACTTCAAAGTTTGACATGATGCATAAACAGACATGTGAGCAGTGTTTTGGTAGTTTTGGTGCATTTTGGGCATGAAATTAATGTTGTGTCTGTTAAGTATTTTGTCTGCCAAATGAATGTAATGTTGTGTCAAGCTGCATGTTTGTGCAGAGAACTGTGCAAATATTTTTGAAAAAGTGAACTCAGTATTGAGAAATGCTTGCAACCAACAGTAAAAAACTGTAATTCTAATGTGTATGACTCTTTTCTTCCATACTATATTGTTACAATGTGCTGCTGTAGCATAGTACATTTGTTAAACGGTCCCATGTTGTTTTGCCAGGGAAAGGTTATCAAGCAAAGATACACATACAGTAAAGTTCACTGCAATATTGATTGCTGTTAATGATGTGTTCTATGTCAAGAGAGCACTGAATGATACAGCAACAAAAGGAAAAATGCATACAAAAGAAGTCATAGAAATCACAAAAGATTTAATACTAATAAAGATTCACATGTTTCTTTGGTCATTGTTTTATGACTGAAAAAATGCTCTTGTTGGGAGATAATAAGTGCTGGTGTTTTGGTAGAATGATTAGATTTTGAGACATTTGAGGCAGTGTTTTCGTAGTTTTGGTGCAATTCAGGCGTGAAATTAACTGCTGTGCAAAGCTGAATTTAGTGCAGAGAGTTATATGAAGAGTTTCGAAAATATTATTTACATTGTCGAAGACTGAATGCAAAACATACAGCTGGAATGAACCAACTTAATATATGTGCATTTAATCTGGTGTATATACAGTAGCTTTACAATGATACTGTCACATATTACCAGATGTAGTAAAAATCATAAAACTAGGGGCCAGCTGGGGGACAGTGTAAGATTTCCTCTGACCTTCCCTGGAACAGGAACATTCAAGGGCAACCAAAAGACAACAGCTAAGGTGAATTGAGGACAGTGGCTGATCTGGAAGATGGAAAAACAGCACAGACTTGGGTCATGGAAATACGATTGAGGCTTAAAACCAAATTCAGGTTATGCAATATCTGTGGGCTGACATAATAAAGGAGCAGGCTGCTGAAGAAGGAGTCACTGACACCAGGGCTAATGTGCTAATATGAGAAGACTACTCATTTGGAATCTCTCCTGCCTTTTCTCCACTTTCTGTGGTTAGCCTTCGCCCCAAAACCGTTACCATGGTGATAATTTGACTGCCGGCTCGGCGCGGTCTTTATGTGGGCAACAGAGTACATGTTAATTTGTATGACCGGGGGCAATTTTGGTGAGACTGTTGCAAACGCTTTTTTTGTTTTGTCCCCTATGCATTCCTTCTTGGGGGTTTTACACTTGTGTTTCAGTTCACTGCCAAAATGAACACGTCAGCTCCACTTACCCTTGAAGGAGATAGTGTGCGCCTCAACAACAATTTTATCCTCCCAAAAGTGTCCTGATAAACAAACAAAAAAAAATGTCTGACCTTTTACACTGCAAAGTTCTCAGTCACTGAAGTTCCGCAGGATGTGTGGCTGCTATCGGCTCACATGGTTAATTTACCTTTACTGTGAAATCGCAGCTGCTGACTGCGTAAGTTGCCTAATTAATGGCAAATCAGGCGGAGTGGTTTCAATCTTGTGGCGAAATGAGTTTGGCCCAGTATTGTTAAAGTGTGACTGATATATTGCTTTGGGTCCCACATTTTCTTAATAGCACACAGTGCAACACTCAGGAGAAATTAGAATGGTTTAAGAAGTACCGCAATTTAGCTCTGTCTAATGGGAAAACATTTTGCAGTTCTTTATGTGGTACACCATAATTTTTATAGCAAAGTTTTAGAAACTAAATTTAAAATTTGCATGCTTCTGTAAGTGATTATGCAGGGAACTTTTGTGTACCATAGGCATTTCCTACTGTACCCTACCTAGAGTACACAATGTTTTTTAAATGTAAAGATCAATAAAAAACATGTGTGTCAATGTCTGGGATGGATTTAATAAATAAACAGTTCACAGAGGCTGAATAAATTTTTGTTTGATGCCTAAGCTTGTGTATTCATGCCTCCACATTGCATATCAGGGCTTCATTTGCTTAGTAGATCTGAGTGTTATATGACCTGAAATGTACAATGAGAAAATAATTTGAATTGACATTTTGCACTTTAATTAGCATTTAACATGAAAAATAATAATTATACAAATTGTCCTTGTGTCAGTATAGATTCTATTTTAAATATGTGTTACTGGACATGTGTCATTAGGTGCATTAAAAAATTGTGATTTAAAAAAATGTGATTGTCATAATTCAATTGACCAGTCAATTACTGGAAACTAGCAAGACATGGTTGATATAGCCCAATATCCTGGTTGCCTAAGCAACGATATATCAATAAAACATATTCCATGAAAAGAAAAGGCTGTATGATAATCAGCAGAATTTATAACAGAAAAGCTCTTTTTCAGAGTGTCTGTCTCTCACTGTAGGACATTGTGGACAGCATGGTGCAGGAATGTGATGCATATCAGTCATTTTCTCCCCTTTTGAAAAATCAACTCTCAAAGAAATGACATTCTGATATATGTATAGCTCTTGCTGTGTTGATCGCTGTTAAATTTTTTTTGGTTCACTGCTCTCTGAGCTAAAACATGTGTCCTTTACTTTGTCTACCATTTAAATTTTTCAGAACTGCTTACACACATTTCCTGAAACAACACTCCATTTTGCCAAAAATATAAACACAAAACACACAAACTTGGGTAATAGGGTGTAAGAGAAATATTACAGAATCTAGGCTTGTCGGTAGACCAGTTGTGCACCACAGCAGATTTGTGGAAACTGAGATTGTCCCAAATAACAATGTAGCATGACTGCTCTGGCTGCCCAGGCTCCCTCTGCTCTTGTTGAAATATATTATCTTGAAGACCAAAGAGGAAAGCCAGCAGATGTGCTGTTATATCGGTCGAAGGGAGCATGCTGGTTGATGGTGCCACACAGTGTGACATTGCCTCCATGCATGCCAAGGACATCCACAATAGCCCAGTGGCCAATAATTTTTCACCCTTTACTATTCCATTGGGCTGGGTAAGGATGGGTTAAATCCTGCCTTGTCAATGAAGATGCACTCATGTGGCATGTCTCTGGCATCATGCCGAAATATTCTCAACAAAATGATGTATATGACTGTATAAATACAGTAAATCGCTACACGTTGAGAAACTATATACTCCTGAGATACATGACAAAAATATTGGACAAAGACTTACTTGTACCTATTCCAAGTGCTGGTCTTTTAATCTTCAGTCTTTATGTGGGTCCATTGTTCCAAAGTATATGAACTCACCTCGGGCCCTTTTTATTCATCCTGAGGTTCTGATTGGTGTGGTAACAATTTTGCTTCTTAGTGTCCGTGCCCAGAGAATTGTGTGTAAATTGAGTTCAAGTTGTGATTTTAGTTAATTATTTACTGAATGTCAGTGCTTCCTAAATGAGCACATGGAGTTTTGCATAAAGGATTAATCAAATCAGCAACATGAGTGAAAACAGGTGAACTGTGTAAAAATATAGTTTTGAGAAATTAGTCTTTCTTTTGGTAGCTGATGAAATGGTTTGGGATGTTTTGCTCATAGAACCGGTTTTAGTGCTCAAGTGATTGAGAAAATCTGTAAATTCAAGTTTCACTTTCCCTTGATGCTGAACTTTCCAAAATACAATTTAAATGTGAGACAATGAGAGGACAGATGCTGATTGAATGGAGGCCACTGAAATTAACATTAATTCCTAATTGACATCCAGCATTTAGTCCTTAAAGCTTGATTTTACTGTATTCTTCTGTCTTACAAGTCCCCTAGAAAATAATCGACTTATAAAACGCCCTCTGGACTGTATTTTAGATTAAAAACCTCAAACACAGACACTAAACACTAAATCTTAATACAAAGGAAAACTATCATTTAGAAAGGACATAGATTTCTGTCCAATCAACATTTACATATTCACAGATGATCTGGCACAGACAACAGACCGATTAATTCTGGGAAGTACTTCGACCATACAAATAATTTCTTTTAGTCATATCCTTGATGAAGTCTGTCCATGGTGCTGAAAATGTTAAACAACACACCATTTTTCTCATCATGCTTTCAGAGCCTCAAGCAAAGACTATATGTGGATAACACCATTTGCCGAAAATGAACAAATGTTATGTGTTTAATTACAGCTGTTGTGATTTCCGCAATTTTCTTTCACAAGAAAATAGATGTAAGCCTCTGATGAAAAGATAAGTTATACTGCATGAGACTGCATGTTTAACGAGTCTAAGACAGGAAGTAGAGACAGCGAGTCAGCACTGAAAACAAATGTGATCGCTTCCATTGGCCAGGCTTTATTACAGGCTTTCCTTGTATGCAAATACACTGCATGAAGACAGCTGTGGAATATGTGAACCTGCACACATCCCATGAAATTCAATATGTTGGGAAATAGGCAGCAATTTCCTAAACTATGGTGCCCTGCTTACTCCCAACCATGCTATTCCATGGGTATTTCTTTGATTTGACGCATCGGATTATGCATCTGCCCTTATGAAAAAATGATGTGAAATTTGCCTTTTTACATGTGAAGCGATATCTGTTGCTTCAGTCTACTAATCTTTATCTCATATGATGTGATAGTTTTGTAAAATATTTATGTAATTAGCCATAATGTAACCAAATAAACTTTAACAGGCAACAGTGTTTGTGTTTTTTTTTTTTTTTTTTTTGACACTGCGGAGTAACATCAATGGAGACCGAGCAAAGAAATGCTCATCTTTGGCCTCTGAGCTCAGGAAATGTCTGCAGTTAGAACAGCAGCAGGAACATCCCCCTGCAGTCAAACAATTGTCTGACCAGTTGATCCAACTAGATGCTCTGTTTACCCTATTTTTAGTTGCACCACCCCATTTCCCTATTATGTGGTCTGTTTCTTGCCACAGTGGTCACATCACAGCTGTCAGACCTTCATTTGACTCCCTGACCTTCAAGAAAAGGAAGATCTAAATGCTGAGCAAACAGCACTTTCTTTTCCAGAGATGCAAAACAAAGCTATTTCGACTTCAAAATCAGTCTAGGTAGAATGGTGGCATTGTGCTCATACAATCTGAGGGGGCACAAAGGTGGCAAAATAAAAAAACAATAACACATTCAATCATCTTTTGGTTCCTTTAGCAAAATGACGACTTAGCTTGTTACTGGTTATCTAGTTAGTAAAATTAGCTTTCTGGTGGCTTCTACCATCCATTCAGCCAGGTGGGGTTAACACACGTGGCACAAAACCTGAAAATTCATAGACTAGTTTTCCAGTCATGGAGAATGAACAATGAGTTCATAATTAAAAACAATCAATGATACCAATAAAATGAAGCAAAGTACACTGCAACATGGCACCGCTTTAAATTAGGATTTAGGATATGTTTAATAACCAAGTAGAAGTCACTCAAAATGTTGTATGAAGAAAAAGATTGGTGTTGTGAATTCATGTGACAGCAAGTTTTCATGCTGTTTTCTTCAGTTGCTAGCTAATTATTAGCAACTTTGTATTATTGCTAATCAGTACCTAAAACCCTTCCCTTAAACCACTTTTGGTTGGCTCTCTCTCTCTCTCTCTCTCTCTCTCTCTCACACACACACACACACACACTTACACACTGTATATTATATGTGCAGTATCGATCCACAGTATACTCTTCCATTGGTTTTGTGAATAAATGTGAACTAAATATATTAATTGTTGTCCAAATATTACCATTGCTGTCCTGATAGATTTACTGTACAGCACCACCAATTAGCACAATATGTTGCTGAAATATGTAGTGTATTTAAGGCTGTGTGTTGTTACTCTTGGAAGTGTAATACTCTTAGGAATAAAAAGGGAAAACAAATAAATTGTTTCTTTGAGTTTGTGCCCCCTCAGTTTTGGGTGCACTACACCCCTGCTGGCCGATCCAATAACTGGTCCAATGAAACATTCATATAAGAACCCCGTTTTAATAAAAAAAATTTTACCTCAGTCTCCAAGGATGTCAGCTGAGGTATGATTGGAATTAGAATTTGACCTGTGATTGTAGTTGTTTTGCAATCGGTATAATATTTAAGTTTGTCTGCTAAGAAAAAAATGGAATAACTGATGTGATAAAATATATTTGTAGGGACAAAGCTATCACTCAAAATAATTATAACCACCCTGTCTCATCTCATGTTTACAGGAAGCAGGAGGCTACTGGAAGTTAAGACTAAATGTTTAGCATATCCTGCATGGCTATATTTGTCTGAGCTATCCACATCAGCATTTTCCATGGGAATAAGTGCAGACTAATCTCTTTGGAGCCCATGAAGAGCACATGACTTTTTATAAACAACACTTAAAGTCTCTTGGCACAACAATGCTTCTGTCAAGAAGTGCCATTATTATTAGTTCATTTAAAATAACTGCATTGGATAGATATCTTATAAAATAATTACTGAGCTAAAGTGTGGTTAACAATGCCAAGCTAGCACTTTCACTTGCTTTCCACAAAACTGTTACATTATATTTCTTTACTTGATATGCAAGTAAAAAAAATATATAAAAAGAGCTACGGGTATGGGGCTAAGTATGGGGCGACATAGCTCAGGAGATAAGACCGATTGTCTGGCAGTCGGAGGGTTGCCGGTTCAAAGCCCGCCCTGGGCGTGTCGAAGTATCCTTGAGCAAGACACCTAACCCCTAACTGCTCTGGCGAATGAGAGGCATCAATTTTAAAGCGCTTTGGATAAAAGCGCTATATAAATGCAGTCCATTTACCATTTACCATTTACCAGCTACAAGGCTTCATCTTTCTGCCTAAGCAGTCAAAACAAGACCATTACACAGCCCAAATGCCCTCAACAAAATTTGTTAGCTGCATTTGCACTAATCAAATCCAGGGTTTTGAATTCTGATTGACTTATTCTTAAGTTTGTTTGGGGTGCATTCTTATTCTTGGAGGCCAATGTCAGTGTCACTTAATGTTACTTAATGATACAAAGTGATCAAATTCATCCCTCAGGCATTTATTTTCTGAAGCAAGGGGTGTTTTTCAACATGACAGTGCCCCTGTGCAAAAAGAATGGATAGGCGGCCCAATGTTTTGGGAGCATGAAAATCACATTTGATTTCTCAGTCACCAGATCTGAACCAAATTCATATTCGGCCATATTCCAGACTGTACTGTACATGTCGCAGAAAACTGTATTACATGCAAATGCACACACACACACACAATCCACAGTAAGAACATGACTAGTGTTATAAGTGGTATAGTTTTATAATTAGCTTAACAATTTAGCTTCCAGTGGACATATATTCAGGAGAATTTCATGAGGGTACCTTAAGGTTTTTCATTTTGAAAGAGAAAAGAAATGCAACTTTAATGCTGGTAAATACTTTAGGTTAAGTAATTCCAAGATGGCTCAGGTAAGTGTCATTGGTGTGTGATTTTGAGAAAAAAAAGGGATATGGTTTATATCAAAATATTATCTTCTGTGAAGGAGAACATGACAACAGTGCAGGAAATAGCTAGAAAGGGAAGGTACATAATAATTTACTATGCATGCCTTTTAATTCTACATTATATATTACATACAGTATTTCAGCTCTCTAACAATCAAAACCCCAACATTTACCGTGTCATTTATAGCCATGCAACCAAAATGGCACAATCTACTGACTAAGACTTATTCACCACATTGGAGTGTCCAAACATTAAATCAAAGCAGTTATGTGACAGGGGGGTGATATGTGTTATTCATTAGCTAGTTGTGCAAGGGATATAGGCCATCAGCCGAATGCCTCCTAGGGCTTGTCAAAGATGCAGACATGGAAATTGCTAGTTTCCCTCAAGTAATATTTGTAAATGGATCGATGCACACAAAGAACTTCCATTTATTTTATTGTATGTGTCCATTCTCTCTGTGAAATTCAGCTTTGCAGATGAATTAACTCAATTCACTATACAGTATATCAGTATGGCTGTTACCTTCCAGGGAATCATCTTTTGGCATTTATAGTTTTTGAACAGAGGGTAGGCTCCCATAAATCAGTTACAGTATAACTAGCCAAGAAGTACTAAAGATGCCCTTAGATGACCCCATGACCAGTTAGAGAAGCAAGGCAGGTCTCAATCCAGCCCTGTGACTGTAAGGATTTGGAGAGTAACAGACAGGCAAGTCTCAGTGTTCTCTCTACAAATGCATCACTACCACCAGGAACGAGGTGCTGTTTCCCAGTCTCACATCACACTGGTTATTTTAACATCCACATTGCAAGGATGCAAAGGAAAACTGTTATCTATTTTCAATATTGTTAAAACCAAGTCGTACCACCACATGCACACTTACATTTAAAGCAAGAGCTTTACAACATATACATAATGGGAGGTCCGTCCACATAAAATCTATTAAAATAATTTGATAAAAATAATGATGCATTCATATCCATTTCTAAGCATCTAGAATATACAAAACACATTTTGACAATGTTTAAAGCTTAACTGTGGTTTCTAGCGTTGAGGAAAAATGCAACATCATGGACAGTAGCCTGTTCTGTCCTTCCGTTTCCACACCCACCAGCCACCACACACACACACACACACACACACACACACACATATATATATATATATATATATATAGATCTGAACTCATTACTGGCCACCCCAGAACAGTCCAGCCTTTCTTCTTCAAACATGCCCAGGTACTTTTTGAGTCGTTTAGGGTCATTGCCGTGCTGGAAGACCCACAACCTTTGAGTTTTCTTACACTAGATTGAACATGTTTCTCCAAGGGCTTGAAAATGATCAGATTTCATGGTGCCATGCACACGTTCAAGGCACCCAGTGCAAACAAACTCAACAGCGTTATCAAACCATATTAGACAGTAGGGAGGGTATTCTTTTCCTTGAAACCTTAATTTGGTCTTTGGTAAACATCCCACTGATCTCAGTTGCTAAAGAGCTGAAATTTTGTTTCATCGGTCCACAGAACATTTTCCCAGAAGGATTAGGCTTTCTGTTGGTACGTTGTCCTTTAGCAGTCAAGTTTTCCAGGTCTTCCAACCATATAAACCTTCTTCATTCAGTGCCCAGTGGACGGAGGTGAAACCATTGTTCTAGCCTGCTCCAGGTCAACCTTAAGCTCTTCGGACATTGTTCTTGGAGCTTTCTCAAGAATTCAAACCAACCATCTACAGGAACTTTGGTCAGTTTTTCTCTTTCGACCACATCCTGGCAGGGTGTTCACAGTCCAATGGGCTGCATACTTCTTGATGATATTACAGACTATTGAAACTGGAATGTTAAGATCCTGTGAAATGATTTTATAGCCCTGCAAATTTGTGTGCTTATCAATAATCTCATTTCTCTTGTGTTTTATTCATCTTCGCAGAGCTATGTTGGAACAGAATGGTCTATTTTCTGACTTTTACACTCATTGAATGTTTATTTGGTAATTAATGTCACCTGGAACGTAACACGTGTAAGTTGAGCTGCACAGAACTTTTCCCAGAACTCGGCAGCCTCTTTTGGGTACTTCTTAGGAAACTGTAACATCCTGTTTTTGCAGCTAAGTAGTGATTTGCATCTTGAAGTGTAGCCTCTGTAGTTCATTGTTCATGAAGTCTTCTGCAGACTGTAATCACTGACACACCCATGCCTGCCTCCAGAACCCATGCCACCCGAGCCATCTTTTGGACAGATTTTTTTATTTTTTCTTTATGATGATAATTGTTCAATCATCAAAAGTAGAGGTTACTGAACTCATCAGTGCTTTCTTTGTTCCATACAGTTGGTTTTGGTCAGTCTAATGTTTTACCAATGTCACTGACTGTTTCTTAGCCTCATAATGGCTTCCTTGACTTTAATTTGCATGCCACATGGCATAATCAACTGTTAACATGCCATAACCCCCAGGTATCAATTACTGACAGATCATAATAATCATTTGTGAGGGTAATAATCCCCGTCAATCAATTCAGTATACAATTGTGACATAAACCGCAGGATATTTCACTCTCTGGTTTCATAGTGTACACACATTTGGGGGTGTGGAATCACATAGCGGAATGAGAAAGTTACAAAGAGAATGTGTTAATGAAGACTGAGCAATGGCTGGCAGCATGGATGGACACTGAAAAATAGTGACATTAAACTTAGAGGACAGTTTAATGCACTGGCAAACTTTGTTCATAACATACAAACACACTGTAGACAAACACACTGTATTCTATTAATCTCTTTAATGTGTTTTTCCCTCATTATTCAGTCAAGGAATCACAGTTGTGACTTTGAGTCAAGGACAGCTTTGATAGAGTTAGTTGATGAAGCAAAATTGCAGAGGCACAAATGGGACAGAAGATTGTTGAAGTTGTTCAAGATTTTTAACAGCCTTAGCGCTCCACTGTAAAAAAGCACCCCAGCACTTTGTACATTCATGCATGGGTCCAAAGGTCATCCTGCCCCACCCCTGTCACAAAAAACAATTAGTAACCCTAACCCCTCCTCTCGTGCACACACACACACACACACACACTCACACACATTGCCGGCCACCCGCCACATTAAGCAATGCTCTTGAGAGCCCATGCTGTGATTTGTCATCTGTGTACTTCAATGACTGCTATTTTGTACCTTAACAGCCTGTCTCACTCCTGTGCTGGCTGGAACATTGAGGCTAGTCAGCAGGGAACTGTGCTCGGCAGTTTGTTTGAATTACACGCTCCGCAGATTAGTTATGTCCTCTGGAAAGATGCGTACACTGGCTGCACCACCGGTCGCCCCCATCCCAAATGGTGCATAATGAAGAAAGCCTTTAAAGATTTACAGTAATAAGGCAGGGCACACCTTCATTGGCGGCTTTGTTGCTGAGTCACGTCGAAAATGTGACTCACTACCTCTGGGGGAAAAAATGTTTGTCATGGTTTCTGTACATGGGCAATAGGGTAAACAATCGCACTTTGAAGGCAGAATGGCAGAGACTCTATGTTTAAGAGAAACGCTGTGATTGAATTGGACATTTGAAACAAAAGGAAACATTTTCATTGAACATATAGCAGCTTAACAGACATTGAGGTATTAAGGAAAATAATCATAAGAATAACGTTGAATCTACTATTAATCTTTTTTTTCCCCTCAAATCAATATTTTTTTGTATAAATTACCCTTTCCCAAGAAATGCGCCTGTTATCTTCTGTGGCTATTGCAGCTATAGCTGATGAAAGCATCACGTAACACACAACCTATAATCACCACATCACATACTGTACACACATAACCTGAAAAGCATCACATCACATAGGATGGTTTGCAGAGGAAAGGCAAAGCCAGCACAAATGAAAAGCAAATGGATTCACGTTTGACTAAATGTTCCCTCCTGAAACAAAGTGGATTGGAATTTAAGGACTAATTATGATCATCTGCAGCTGTGTTATTTCACATATGAATTGCACAATAGGAATCATTTCAAGAAGAACTTGATATGGAGTGACTACTTCGAGATTTTTGATTGACTCGAAATAAAATATACACTGGCGATTTTTAAAATGATTTGCATGGGCCCTAAGATGCTATAATATCCATTTTTATGCTGGAAAACAAATTCTGCTGGTAGTGTATGAAAAGCTTAAAAGATGAGTAGGGATAAATTACATAAGGTTTTATATGCAGGTTATTTATTTATATATTAATGGAGTGGCTTTATGGGTGGCAGGTTGCATGTGCATCTCCTCTTCAAATTTCTGTTATACCCTCTAACAAAGTACTTAACATAAACTTTCAGGAAATATCCCGTGTTATCAATGGGTAATATGTTGAAGTGTAAGCAATGCAAGTGGCTCTGCATTAGTGTCTGCAAAGCTTATAAATAATGCAATACGAGATGGATGGAAGGATAGATCAGTGGGCTATGGGATCAATAATTGAAGATGCAGACTGGCAATAAAAGGGACTGCCTTGCTTTAGGCTACTTTATCATTTCAAGTTTCCACCCAAGTTGCGGCGCACAAGGGGCTGTGCTGCATGTTTACTGAGCAAACGAGAGCAGGCATGATTCAGGGTTTCACAAAATCTCCTTGCTCCACGGTGCCACCCTGTCAAAGACAAGGCTATGCTATGCTCATGTGCAGCTGCATTTGTGTGGTCAGCGGCTTGCATTGGTCAGAAGCTCGGGATAAAATGAAAGACCCACTTTCAAGTGGTAACCTGTGAATACCTGAAAATGAATGAAAGACGATAAATCCGGCCTCTCATCTAGGTATGTGATGGAAGAGCCATTTTCTGCAATAGATACATGAAGCTAGACTATGTAAAGATGCAAAAAAATGAATCAATAAAAACAAAAGTGACACTGAATTGATGTGTTTGTGATTATGTTACATAATTTTGCCAAGCATCGAAGCAGGACAGGGCAGACTGTCCTGCTTCGATGCTGTGCTAGCAGTGGCTAGCGTAGGTCCGTTCCATCACCACTAATCTAGAGCTAGCTACCTCGTAACTTTGCTGCATATAACAGCAAAGTGGGAGTTTTTGCTATCGGATATGTGAATTGAGCATTTTGCCATACTTGTGACTGCCTAACTGACATGACAGCAGTTATTGCTGTATTTTCAAAAGCGACGTGATCATAGCAGTCTGCAATACGATGTTACAAAGCTAGTGACATTGCTAGCGAAAGCAAAATTGTTGTTTTGTTGCTGCATGAGCTTCGTCATTGCGAGGGTGTAGATGGGGTCAAGAACGGAGGAGACATTTTTTTGGATTAACCAAAGAAAGAAATCCTGCATTGTATGTCTTTTAGAGTGAGCTGACTTCTCAGTGTGGCCAGGCATTGGTTGGACATGTCCACATGTAGTGCATAAAACATATCCAAACAACTTGAACTATGATGTACCACCTGGCTGTACCAACAGCTCAAGTACCCCTGTGGTGTTCAACCTGTTTAAAACAACAAAGGGTGCTTTGAAACTGTTTTTCCATGTTTTTTATTTTATTTTATTTTCTTTAAATTAAAGTCCTTCAAGTAAGATTGTTTGAGACCTGGTTACTGTGAGAACGGAGCGTGTGCTGTTCCATATTAGCTTGATTCACACCACACGAGGAAATAAATAGCTCTTGTACTTTTATTTGCCAGCCAATGACAGCACAGACCACAATTTACTTGTCAACCCACCTGTATGCTCCCAGGATATCTGTGTGCAAAGACAAAAATGCAGGTGCTCCCTGCTCGTACTTCAAATAAATGACTTCATTTTTGTGTCACAAATCCATGTGCTTTACTTTGCTCAGCTACTGTTATTCAGTTTTTTTATTCAGTGATTTACGCTACTTGGATTTGCCCATTTCTGGTAAGGATGCCCAATAAATAATGCATTATTGAAATAGCCTAAGTACTTCCTCCTACTGTCTTTAGCCCAATTCCAGTTCGTTTCCCTGACTCCTGCACTTTAACATGCATGTGACATGTGCACTCAGCTGTGTAAATGCCTGAAGATAAACGCATTTTGTGTGAATACATTGGAGCGAGTGCAACTCACATAAACTCAGATATGTCCCAGAGCCAGTAGAATGACAATAACATGAGCTCATCCGTTAACTGGCATTCGTTATGTGCTGCGTATACAGTAATGTATGTGTGGGTGTTTATAAGGGCTTTAGTAGAGAATAGTTCACTGCTTCAACATGTCCAACATTCCATTGCTTCTATGTCCACTCTGTTTGGTCTGGATTCACTGAACATTTCTCCTGAAATTACATAATACTCATGCGTGTTATTTTCTTCACAAATTGCCAAACTTACAAAACTAAGAAAAATAAAAACACTTACAATATTTCTCAAATCAAATTTATGAACAAGTGGACCCAGACCTTAGGTACAATGAAAGAAATGTCCTTGCTTTCATTTTCTTGTACTGTGGGTTGTACCTGATTGAATGACATCATGAGTTGCCTCTCAGTCCGCATTCAATACAATGCCTGCAATTCTGTGACCACAGGAAAGGTAGCCTATTGCTGTACAGTACATATCGAATTCCCACCCTAATTTGCAATGTTGTAGTCAGCTCTCTGAAACAATTGGTGTCACCAGCTGCTTATGTGGCTTTACTATGCCGTCCATGGATTACCAATCACTCAATGGGATTTGGTAGATAGCAATTAAATGCAGACCCTTGGCTGACTGAACCCTCCCATACCCTGGGCAACACAATTGCTGACCACACTCGGGCACATGCATGCTACCAGTTGTCATTTATGAGAGATTATCGAGAAAAATTGTCTCTGGCTAACTTGGGTGTATTGAGGTTATACAAAGGGGTCGAACTGCTGATTTCAAATTCAGGGAGGGAAAATGTTACATCAAAAGAAAGAAAAATAAACAACTTCAAATATGATTCTAAAATCATCAATTTGACATGTATATGCGTACTTGAGGAATCCTGATTGTTCTGTTTCCTTCCTTTTGTTAGCAAGATCAACAGCCCATTCTCATTGATGATTTTCAACTGCACTGGTGCCCATCTAACAAAGTGCAATCACAATGATTCCTGTCATATACACCTACCCCATAAAGATACTTGTCTCAGCAACAATGTGCTCAGTGATCTATTAATGAATTCCCAAGGCAAGCCTGGCTGCTGTTTTAACAAAGATAACAAACATCAATCGTAAATGGACTCTGGTCTCTAAGGTACTGAAAACCAGCAAGATTGAAACAAGCAATGTGTTTGATCAATACTCTAGATGATTTCACCACCTTCATCTTGACAATCTGTATTACTATGCAGGAGAAAATACTTCTTTCTTTTTTCAAGCCAATCTATCATATTAGCCCCACTTTGAATGATTTCTTGGCATATTTAAGGCTTATATTTAATTGTAATTAGGTTATACAGTATATGCATCAATAAAATAAAGTTCACTGTTGGTTTGATATTCTTTAGTAACTGGCAACTTTGTGTATTGTGATAGGACTACAATGAGTTTGTGGATCTATAATTTGGGATTGTAAACTAGAATTCATGAGAAAAATAATGAGGTATTTTAAATCTTCCTAAAAAAAGTCCTCCCATGGATCCATCAGAAGGTCCTTCATCCACATGATGCATTACTATTCAAATAAATGCCTTTACATCAAAATCATTTTCAGAACACTCTGTATGTAATTCATGTTTTGATTTTATAGATTGTTGAACTCTGTGAATGCAATAGTAGTTAAAGACAATTTTGAATCCAGTTTATGCAGTAGAGGCATAATTTAAGTGACATGATTTGCTAATAGAGTCACCGTGTCAGAGACTTCACCTTTCCCCTGTGAAAAGGTTTATACCTCCCAAGACACAAGGTTCATGTATCAAGGCTAGAGGAACAAAACAGCATGTAATTTGATCAGGGAGAGAACTATAGGAGAATACTGCCTTTTAAATTATAAAGGGCTCAATATTCTATAAATATTAGATAGCGGATAACATGTAGCACTGTGTTTGTGAGCATGAGCTCCGGAATTCGATACAGTTAGCCAAGCAGACAAAAATAATTGATGCTTTGCATAATCTGAGGTCTGCATCCTGGCTCGAACCCAACGGGGCCTGAAAGTATGCTATGTTCAGGCTGGGTATAACGCCTATTTTTGGCGATATCACATTGGGTCAGATCGGGTACAAGACCACTGCTAACCTGGAAGTTTACAAATAGTATACAACAATTGACAACAAGGGCATTCAAATTTTGTTTATGCAAGGACAGATCGTGGTCCTATGAGGCCCTCGGGCACAAGCATTTCTTCATTGTTAGAAGATAAGGTTAGAGTTCAGGTTCAAATCTTTGGCGGTTTATTGTTAGCTTGCCGTTCTCATTGTCCAGCTTGGCAGTCGGAGTTGGATGCTATGGGCCTACACGGTGTTGATTGGTGAGTCACGGTACCAGTTTGGCCTCTTTAAACATTATTATTGTTGTAACATTGCACTTCACTTTTTTTTATTAAACAATAAGTTATTGAATCAAATGCCAGTGGTAGTAATGTTAGAATACAGCACAATTGCAATGTTACAACATTGCAACATTACAATGTTACAGACCTATTCATATCGTGCATACAGTCATTGACACATATTCAAGCGCTATCTGTCTATGTATAAATTTTTACATTCACAGTAGATGGTGGTCATAGGCCCCAGGACATCGGTCCCGTTGGCTCTTTTCGTAATAGCTGCTGGAAGTCTTGCACCCGCCTGTTCTGTGATCGCTTTATTATTTTTATTTTGTTGTGAGGCTTGCTATTTCAGCGACCAGGCTCTATCAGGCGTAAAATTTGCCAAAAGCTTCTCGGGCTGGTTCGGATCAGGCCGCGAAAGACATCGGGCTCAAGCTGGACTCGATATAGCCATCACTGACAAATTTCTACGATCGGTCAGAAAATCGCTTCCCATAAGCTTGATCGGGTTGTTTAGTTCACACGGATAATCTTGTAGTGTAAGCGAGTCAAGGACTGAATCGGTAGCCTCTCCTGATGTGGTTATTGAGACGTTGGGGAGGCTCCGATAATTTCAAACATTTGATTTTATCAGAAGAATTCTGTTGGAATCCTGTAGTGTAAAGTGGACAGTTATATTTTCTTTAGAACAGAGACCAGCAATGGCCAGTGAGAGCTCAGCTCAAAAAACAAGGCAAACAAACACTACATTTTTAAAGGTGGTTTTGTAAAGGTTTATCTTGGCATACACTAGAAATGTGCTGTACCATCTGTGGTTCATAGCTAATTAATTATTGTGCACTTAAAATTATTTTTAGATATAGTAAAGAAAATCTTTTATGACCATGTATTAATAAAACCTCTCTGATATATACAACTCATTCATTGGTAGACCTATTTCTTTTTATAGGACATATAGTAGATGTTTAGCTTATCGGTTCATCATTATTAACCAATCATTAGGCATTGGCGATCGATTAAAATAATTTCTGGTCCGTGGATTTCTTGTGCCCTTAAAATTATTTTTAGATGTAGTCAAGAATATCTTTTTATGTCATTACAGCCCCTGACATCATAGAGGTTACCATTTCTGACATTTCATTAATAAGATTTTTTTAGGTTAGAAAAAGCATACAAAGTTGGCCAGTGCAAAAGGTCAAATGGGTTGCTATGGGAAACCGGTTACAAATAACTGTATGCTGTAAATATAACTTCAAAAGTGTTTCAGTAAACTTACTTCAGGTGGAGATTGATAGCTTGTTACATTTTCTACAAAGTCTTTGCTACAAAGTTGATACAATTTTATTGTGTTCTGTTTCCCACAGACTGCACTATTTCGCTATTTAATCATTATTAATGGGCACCGACGATCGATTAAAAGAATTGCATAAAATTTGCATCCATATTTATAATGGTCCCTGGGCCTGCCTGCAACCTAATCTGTACCCTCCTGCAACCTAATCTGTATTTATCTGCAGCCTTAACTGTGACTGTCTGCAGCTGATTTCATTCAAAATTGCAGAGTAAGTAAGTAGGTGGACAAATCCCTTCAATATTTTTGAAGTCCATGCTGTATGCTGCTTTAGTGGTTCAAGATGACTGTTTTTTTCATTATACAAATCCCTTGGGCCTTTCTGGAGTGGGAAAACTTAAATGGAAGTGCACAATGCTGTGTGACATTTTAAATTGGCCTCCAGCCATTATGCAGTCAGACGGGAGTATGAATTGTGTGCAAACTGTGATGTGATTATGACTCATTTGCATGCATGTTTTGAATCAGGTGACTAGGCATGGGATGCGGGTGAATTTTCAGAATTTTTTTTTTTTGGTTCCCATGTGGCCTGCTGGGTACATTCCACAGTCTGTAATCATTCACAGTTAGTCACAGCATCACCTGCTAAGAGGGAGGGTTTTGATTGGTGTGGTTTAATGGCCTCATTTTTGTAATAACACACTTCTGGTCAAATGGGTGCTAGCAGTCTGCCTGTGCTAAGTTGCATAGTCTTACAGTGCTATGGCAGTGATACAGTAGCAACTGGCCGAATGTGTTTCTAGGGGTGACTCTGTCTGTCAGCATAATATGCTTAGCCTGACCTGGCAAAGGATGCTCCCTTGAGATCTGATTAACTACCTGTTCCAAATTATGGAAAAGAAAATAACATAAAAATTGTAAAAATAAATAAATAAATAAATAAAAATAAATAAATGTTGCTTTTAGTACCACAACAGTCAAAACCCACCATTTAGTGGTAAAAAGGAAACCACCACCATGCTCTACTTTCTATGTAGTGCCTTCGCAGGCTGGACCCAAGACAGATGGATTAAAGGGAAATATAAAATTTCTCTACTTTACACTGATGCCAGTTAAAGCCTTTGATCTTCATAGTGGGTGGCCTGAATCTGATTGGGTTTGAGACCCAGCAAGTGTTTCAATCGCTGACCCTGCGCAGCATGTGTCTTAGTCCTGCCGGCTACAATAAGATGTATGAGGGGCCAACTTGGCAAAACTAATAATTTTGATAATGTGAAGTCTTCAGCCTCCCGAACAAACATTTTGCTGGATTTGACTGAATTCATCCAGGTCGCTGAACCTCAGTGGGTTTGAACTTGAGTGATTTCAGCAGCACTGGTTGCAAACCTCCAGGTTTATATAACTCTCTCTGATTGAGTCTAACAAGGTCCCAATGGCTGGTCGAGTAAATAAATGTGATTCCAGAAGGTCACATGGTGTAAGTACTCGTTTAATATTTTAAAGCTGTCTAAATTATTTGTGAGATTCTGAAATTCAAACGAAAGAGCTCCCAGATACCATCTAGATCCAAGATAAGATTAGTCTCCACCACAAACCTTGGAAGCACAGTGGACACTGAATATGCAAAGCAACAGAAAAATGTGAGCTCATTACAGTGCTATACCCTATTCTTCTCCTGAGTATGTGACGAGGTAGTATTAAACAATACATTTGCTGATGTGACCTTCATTAAACATGTTTCTATGTTTATAGTTATCATTACTGGACTGATGGCATAAAAGGTCAAAAAGGCAGGCATTAATTATTATCATGCTATGATCATGCAGCTTGATTACAATGCAGGTGGGAATGCATATTGATAATTATTGTTAGTAATTGTATTAATGCCAGCATTTTTACCAATGGATGTACTTACATAATGCATAATGAAAAAAATGTACAAATAAAAGAACATTAGAAGACAACTGAATAAACGATAATTGGGTGATTCTTATGGGATGAAATGTCCGGAGACAAACAAAAGGCTCATCTCCTCTGTTCTGTGTACTGCCACACAAAATAATGAGTTAATGCCATGGCCATCATCAGCACACCAATTTGGATGCCAAGGCGTATCAGAAGCTGACCTCTCGATCTGTAATGAAATGAATCTCATTTTCAACACAGTGGGGCTGTCAGATTTTAATTGATCCTCTGGAGGCCAGAAAATGAATTTAGACAGGTACACGGAAATGGAAGAAGGCCATTTATTGCTCCGACAGGGACAATGATAACTGTACACAGTTGGGATATTAGTAGATGGGCCAAAGAGCAAAGTTCTCCTGGGATACCTTCAGGGACATCACCATCCATCATTATCCAGCGGATAGAAACACAGATATGTTAAAACACTGCAGGCGTCCCCCCATCCTCCTCCTCTCTCCACCGCTCCCATGTCTGTGGCTTAGGTGACTGCAGTCTTCCCTCAATTTTCTTATCGGTTTATCATCACATCATGTGTCCTTACAGCAAATCTTCTGGAGTTGCTGTTTGTTAAATATCAGCACAGCATGGAGACAGGCACTTTGATTGCCACTATGATTTTATGAGTAGGTAACTAAAGAATACTATACTTTTTTTCATTTTTCAAGCTTTTACAGGTTTTTCAACGGTTCAGTCAAGATAGCATGAAAATGGATTATGGTGCAGTTCTAAACATAGACACACTGGGAATGTCAAGGACAAAGGCTAAATGGAGAAATTCACGATCGTAATCAGAAAATGTCAGAAGACATCAACATGCAAGTCAAAACTTGTTAATCCCTTCTTGTTCATTTCAAAATAAAAGTTATTTTACCAGTATACATACTGGTAAAAAGCTTCTAACCCAATGACAAATACAAATAATTATAGTAATAATAGAAAATAATTATACATTTAAATATTTAAAAGATTAGTGTCTGAAATAGTGATTTTAAAGTACTGGAAATACCTTCCATGAACACTAACCGAAATAACAATTTATGTATTTATTCACTATGTAATGATCTATTAAAACACAGTACAGCACAACATATATCATTTTATTTTCTGTTTTATTTTATATGTATACTGTTCTATCTGTACAGATTCATTTGATATCACAGGAGGAATTTCCATATTGGGATTAAATTATATATTCTCAAATGCATGTTTTTTCAGATGTAAGATTTACTATTTCCACAAAAATCACCAACAGCTTATTTAATAGCTATTATTTCTTTCTCTAAAGTTTAAATTGCAATTTCCCCTGCATTCAGTCTAGGTAAATGTAAGCATTAATTAAATGTTATAAATAGTGAAAGCTGTAAATGTAATTAATGTGCATACTTTCATTAAAATTAATTCATTAATTAATTCAGCCATCAGCCACTTCTATGTAATCAAAACACATTCATGACATTACATGCAACATGCCCACAGACTCATTAATTCTGGTTCAGATCACTCCCTGTATGGACTGGGCAACCATTTATACAATCACAGTTGTCACTACATAATGCAAATCAGACAGACAACAGTTGTGGAAAATATTTTTTTAAATAATGCTAGCTGGAAACAACATTATGTATGAAGTTCAATGGTTGTTAATATGATTTCCTATTATTTCTTCACCAGTATTCAAGTACCAACACTCATATTGAAATACACAGTAAAATTCCCAGTGTTAATTTAACTCTTAACAGATAACATTAGGTCAAACATTCCAAAGTGGGGCGAAATGTTGTATGTTAAGAGTTGAATGGACACTGTTGGAGTTGAATTAACACTGGGCATTTTGCTGTGTAACAAATAGTTATAGCTGCCAACTGTACCTATTACTTCATCCTGGATGACAACAGGATTAACAGGTTCTCTTTTTCTTATAAAATCGAACATTAGTTCCTTAGTCTTCGAAACATTAAGATCAAGATAGTTGTTCTCGCACCATTTTACAAAATACACAGTAAGTGCTGTGTGACCTGCCTTCCAATTAAACAGCTCACTCTTGCTGTGTTAACAGAAATTTTCTGCATATGACTCCCTTCACTGTTATGGGTGGAATCATAAGTATACAAAGTGAAGAGGAAAGGAGGCAGAACTGTTCCCTGATGGGCCTCTGTGTTGATGCAAACCAGGTCAGATATTACACGACCTTTGAGCCTAACATACTGTTGTGTGTTTATAAGATGGCTCAAAATCCAATTAATGGTGTTGGGGCTGACCCATAGGTCCCAACAGTTTTGTGGCTTCCTGTATGGTGTTGAATGCACTAGATAAATCAAAGACTATGGATTCAGTACAATCCAGTACTTCTTTAAAAAAATTAAGATCTTTCAACACCTGTAGGAGCTATAAGCACAGTTAAAATCATACAGCCGCTCTCAAGGTTCTTGCAGACAAAGACAAAAGGAGATTTGGATATATAAACATTGAGTCAAATAGAAACACTGATGAGTAATGTAAAGGAGAATTTTGAGGCATTATCAGAAGATAGCCAGTGAACTTGCCTTCCTGACTGATTGGGAAAGATTGTTCCACTATTTGGGAATGAGTGCCTCTGCATCTGTCTATGTAGTCTATTGGCCAGGGACTGGGTGGGCAGAGTAGCTGGCTTGGGCAGAGTCAATGGACGTTGAAAAAAGAGGCGAATTGAGGACTTGAAAATGATTCAGCAGCAGGAAAGGATAAGAGAACAGCAGAGGACAGTCAAGTGGGAGCGAGAGTGGATGTTGGGACACAGACGAAGGGGGCAGATGAGGGGGTTTGGTACCAGAAAGAATTGGAGAAAGAAAGTGATGGTTTGAAAAATTGAGTAGTGATACATTGGGAGAAACAGTAGATCATGTCTTGGTGAAGACCAGGTCCAGTTGATTTTCAACCTTGTGTGTGGGTGGGGACTCGGCTACTGAGAAGCCTAGAGACTGGTGGAGGGGGTGGGGGAAGGCAGGGGGACCTGTGAGTTCTGGGGCTGCATGATCAAGTCACCAAGGAGCTGAACAGGGGTGCTATCTTCAGGGAAGAAGCTGAGCAAGGCAGCCAGCTTCTCTATGAAGATCCCCAGTGGATCTAGGGGATGACAGATTTCACTATTAAGTGCAAAGGAACAGTGACAAAGATGAAAGCATGACATTCAAAAGAGAAGAAGGAAAGAGATGAAAGAGATGCAACATGAGTGTTCCCCGTGGGGCAGATGAGGAGACCTGTGCCCCCGTCTCGGATCCATTGGACACCATCGGATCTGGGGGTGCAGTTATTCTATTGCTTAATGTATACTATCTTGATTGAAAAATATTCAAGAACAGATGGATCACATGGGTTGAATTTAATTTAAAAAAAAGAATCCCTTGCATTTATATGGTGCTTTTGTAATACTCAAAGCAATGTACAGTGATGAGGGGCGAATTTGCCTCAACCCCTGTGTAGTACCCACACAGCAATGCTCACTACACATCAGCTGAGGTGAAGAGGGAGAGAAATATCTAACAATAAAACCACTAGGGGATGATTAGGTGGCAGTTTGGGGAATTTACTTGGGACACTGGGGAACCCACCACTACTTGTTGCTGGGGGCCATGGGATCTTTATGGACCACCATGAGTCCGGACCTCGGTTTAATGTCCCATCCAAAAGATGGTGTCTCATACACCACAGTGTTCCACTGGGGCATTGGGTTTGGGTTTATTTGACCAGAGATAAGATCGCCTGCTAATGGCCCGCAAACGCCACTTCCAGCTGAAAGTTTCCCAGGTGGTCTTCCCCCCAAGTATTAACCAAGCCAACATTTGCTTAGCTTCAGCCATTGGGAATTTTCATTTTCAACTTCAGGGTACATGAAATTTAAAGAACAAATGCAGTTCACACATGTTGTGGTAGCATTTTTGATTATGGTGAGGTAATTCATGCAGTACTTAATGCTTGGGGAGCCTCATGTTCACAGTTGTACCCTGTGCTCAGCAATTGCTAATTTCTTGGTGGTTCCACACAGGCATTTAAAAAAAATAAAAATAAAAAAAACAGTTGGAGGAACAGCTTTTAGCTGTTGTGCACCTTGTCCCTGGAATTAAATTCCGAGCCACATCAAAGATGCAGCTTCTATTTGCTCTTTTAAATCAGTTCTTAAGACCTACCTGTACTCTGCTGCCTATTCTTCTTAGATATCAGTTTTAGCTCACTTTTCATAATTTTTCTTTTAAATATAAAGTACCCTGGGATGCTTGCATGAAAGGTCACATATAAATAAGTGCTATAGCATGTTCTCTCATATTTTATTTCTTAATACATTGTTAAAAACATCTTTATTCCATGAAACATACAACCTCTTAACAGCAAGTGAATGAATCTCATTTCATAGAAAACTGTACAAAATTATATTGACTGCAATATGAAGCTTTTTTCCTTTCTTAGATGATAATTTTGGAATATTTGTAATGCCAGGGGGTGTGAGGGAATGATAATCATATTTTCTCCTTTCTTGATTGTCTGCTCCTAATAAAGCTGTTTTTTTGGGTCTTTGTTGTTTCCCTGTGATCTTTCTAGTCATTAATGCCATTCTCTCCTCTCCTAGTTTGTCTGAGGTTATTTAGAGAACCAAAATAAGTTATTAGGGGGAAGGTAAATGCTGATTTGATGAAGCAAGCGTACATTGCTTGCACTACTTACTGATTAACATTGAATTTCCTGATTTTGCACAAGAATAACAATCTTGATTGACTTTTGGCACGCACTTGAAAGTTGGCAACAAAGGACAGTTTGTCTATCATAGTGCCCAGATATTTAAACTCTTCAACTCGTTCTAGTGTTTTCACTCCAACTGCGAGGTGTCGCAGTGGGGACAATGTTCTTCTAATGTCTATGACCATTTCCTTTGTTTTTTTGGCATTCAAGTCTAAAAAAATTGCCTCTCACCATTTTTGGAACTGGTAGCTTGGAGTGTTACCTCAGAGTTGGAGGTGTCCACAATCACAATGTCACCTGAATACTTAATGAAGGTCATCTCAGGGTATTTACTCCAGCAACCACCTATATAGAGTGTAAAGAAAAAATATGAAAGACCATTGAGACCTGGTGAGCCCGTGAAGATAGTCCTACTGATACTGCATTAGCCTGTATGAAACCCATTGAGGTCTTTCTGTCAAGAAGAACTTTACCCATAAGATGACATGAGGGTTATTATGCATGTTCAGTAGTTTGCATAACATTAAATGTGGCTGAATTGTGTTGAGCGCAATGGAGAAATATACAAACACCAGGTACTGTTTATAATTTTGGTATCTCCAGATGGGATTGAACCAGATGGATCAGTACTAGAAGAGCATCATCGAATCTTTTATTCTGTTGTAATGGAACAGAGCTGCTATGCCCTGCAAACCAGGGGCTTCATTTATAAATGGCACTTGACACAGAAAAGATGTATAGGCCACTTTCCCTGCAGATTTTATCTGTTTCATAAAAACAAACTTGACAAAATTCCCACTTTTATGCAAACTATGACCCATGCGTATGCACATATTGAAGACTGTGGGGATTCTAATGGCAAAGAAGTGAAATAAAGCAAAAATGACTAAATTCTGGCATACTGTACATCAAATTAGACAGCCATACTAATATTCTGTGTTAGAACATATGTAACTGAAGTGTCTTGGTTACTTTTTAAGTCTATTGTTCGTACTAATATATTTTATTTAATTAAGGGAATATACGGTGTGAATTGGTCTTAATCAAGTGCACCGCAGTCTCCCTTTGCCTGCTGACATTGCACCCAATGACCGAAACCTTGACCCAGACCCATACTCAGATGAGACCACCTCAATTCTGCCGCGGAATGCAGCTGCATGTGGATGTGATGCATTGTCTATGAAAGAATAGGTAAGCTGCTAAGAGTTTGCCTTTTATTTTTTAACATGTTCTTTCGAACTAAGGGAGATTTCTGCCAAAATCGCCTTAATGTCTCAATTCCATGGCAACAGTTTCAATTGACCGTATCATGCCAATTTGTTTCACAGCAGCTGCGAGGGCACGACCGCTGCCGGAGGCACGTGGCACATGAGCGTCTGTGGCCAGAATCAGTATCATCCTCAGTCATCACCTCACCACGCGAGATAAATAAATAAATACAAAAATAAATACATATAAACAAGACTGAAGAGCATATGTTTCAGCGTCCAGGCATGAAATGATAAGCATGAACGACTAATACTAACTACAGTGTTTGTCCAATTTTGAGCAAATTAGGTACACATGATCTACAGCACATTATCTACAACACATCCCTGTGCTAAATTGGGAATTTTGATATGTCCACAGATGGTTGTAGGCCAACCATTTCAATTTCACTGAAATGGCTGACCACACAGCCCCAAATGTTAGTTGACTGTAATGATACTTTAGGGGGTGATAGAAATCCATATTGTCGAGGAGCATACACGGGCATGCAGTGATATAGTGCAATATGGCCTATAGGGGCCCCTTCTTTTGCAAATTTTCACAGGCTCCAAAAGCCTAAATTGTATTACATCGGACAGGAACCCTCATACAGCTTCCCTGCAACACTCCTCAGAAGCATGTCCCACTAAGTCCAAACATTCTTAAAGAAAATTAAATATGAATATGCACAAATTGTGCAAAAGATATTTGACCACACCTCGACTATATCCAGGCTCTATACAAATTTTTTGAAATGTAATGAGGGACTCATGCAGGTCATGTGTATGCAACAGTAATAAGATATTGTTTGATTAACGCCAATAGACTCATTTTCCGACCTGGCATATACGGCTGATGTGTCGGCTGGGCCCACCTTTGCACGCCAGATTTACTCCGCAGTGCAAAAAAAAAACAAGCTAACCTATTTTTAAGATTGACAGTTTCATTACTATTTACTTCAGGAGTGGCATCAATCCCTTCTTCAGATCAATTCAGACACTTTGCAGAATACATTCATGTAATTTGTAATTACGTCTTTTACTATCAATTCACTCAAATATATTCTGTTCATAACTGTTCCCTCAATTCAGTCCCCTCTCATAAAGAATTCCTCAATTCTTTTTTCAATATCTATTCACTCATTTAAATGACAGTAATCCCCTAAATTACAGGGTCTCTGTATTCAATTTACTACTTAGCTACTTACCCTCGTGTACATAGCTAGTCCAGTCCAGTAAGGCTACCTATGAAAATAAATACGAGTTGAACAAAACTATTAGAAACTCATTTTAATTGCCATTGCAATACAACTGTGTCCCCAAATGATCTTGTCAAATTATTAGATATACAATGCTTTGTAAATTAGCCTACATCAGTTATTTTCATATACACATAGCAATTCCCAATTGCTGATACAGTGCAATGAAGCTGTAGAAGCGAAAAAAATTTGAGTGATTGGTAGCGAATGTAGATCTATTACATATATCATATCTATGGTAGAGGAGGTTTTCATCCCTGGTTTTTTTAAACAGCCATATTGATTTTATTAAATGACAACTGTAACTTTGTGGAAAATTGCAACAATGTGAATAGTTAATCAGTGCTCTTATACGGAAAATAGGAGAGGAAACGCTGTGCCTAATTTTATAAAGGTGGATAAATGGCGTTACACCACAGCCCTGCTGTTATGTCCTCCACTTCTGCTTTAAATTTATATTTGTCAAATCTGCAGTAGAAGTTGTTAAGAGTCAGCAAACTGACTGCAATATTCCCTCCGGACTGCAATAAGGCCAGTCATTCTGCTTTGTTGATGGGCCTGAGAGGCTCTTTATTCCTCTTCAAGCATCTCTTATCTCTTTGTATATCCTCTTTTTTCTTTTAAAAGAGGATGACTTGTTTTTTTCAGCCTGACCTGGAAGTGTTTTGATTCTACTTTGTAACCTGATTGGAATGCTCTCTTGTTCTCATTTAATGCTATTTTAAGCTCCTTGGTGATCCAGGGCTTGTTGTTTGAGAACACCTTCACGGTCTTATGATGGAACAATCACTTCCTCACATAAATGAATATAGTCAGTCATTGCTTACATTGTCTCATCTGGTATATTGTGAGAATACCTCCCAATCAAGTGCATTAAAAAAAAAAAAAATTTTTTTTAAAACATTAAAACATTGTTTTAGCTTTACAGACAACTCCCTCAATCTGGAGTTTTGTTCAGTAGGATGGAATTAAATTGAGTTTTGTGATCTGCTGTGCTTAGTGGTGGATTTAGACATACATTACATCACATTACTGGTATTTAGCAGACGCTCTTATCCAGAACGACTTACACAACTTGTATATGCATCTTTGATGTTACCATCGCACAAATAAATGGTTTTACTTCTAAATGGTGGTATCCTGATGGTATGTCCGACAATTGTTAAGATTACAACTGTTCGTATCAATAAAACTAACGGGTAATTCAGGATATTTTGATTCCGGGCATTGCACAAATGACAAAATTCTATTTGTTGCATCATTTTTTTCAACAAGCAAAAATGTTATTATTTTTAAATGAATGCAATGTAGTTATCAATAAATTATTAAGAATTTATAACTGTCATAATCAAATATTTATCCGTGTGACTCCATGTGTTCTTATGCACTGTATGTCTGATTCACATTCTCATTTAATTGGTCAGAAATAAATGTATAGAAACACAGAGTGATGTTCCAGTGTGACATTGAATTATCATGAACACAGCAGTTGTTCCAAGTCTGTTACAATATGACAGGTGCATCCTGAAAATAATTCAACCAACTGAAAAATACAAAAATTATACCATACACTTAACAGATCAGCTGTTTATTTCCCCCCTTAAGAGTCTTGGAGAATGGTGTCTATGTTTATGTTTGTGAGTGGGATTATGTGAGTATGTGTGTGCCTGTGTCTGAGCAGGTTTGTGCACGGGCATGCATGCACAAGGGTGCGTTTTTCTCCTGAATATCTTGTATCAGTTGTCAGTTAAAAAAGTATATCAACATAAATTGAATAAAATGAGTTCTGGTATGACATTGTAGCTGTTGCCAGTGCCTTAATGTAATATTTTAATGAATTAATGTGGTACAACTGGGTTTTCACATGATAGATCAGGTTGCTAGTCAAAATAGAAGCATAAGAGAATCATGCCCATTGGGTAAGTTCTGTCTTTGCTCTGTCTGGAGAGAGCTCTCACACTCGTGCCCACCTATGGACCTGCATCAATTGTTTATATTTTGTGACTGAAGACGACTGTTACTTGTGACGTTTCTTTTTTTTTTATTTTGATTTGAATGGATGCTTAGCCACGGAGTGATAATTGAAATAAAACTGTAACACAGCTTTAGATATCGAAGCCACAGTATACAGTTGTTATACCACAGCTATTAACCAATCAGATTGCGAGATTTGCCCTACCTGGCAGGTGTACAACCTTTATTGTGCCTTACTCATTATACAGTATATCATATGCGGTAAGTAATTGTTTAAATATTGCATAAAATATAAATTTACCACAAATAATCATTTGTCGTTACATCAAACATTATATGAAACTTTCATTGCATGACAGCACTGTAATATGAAAATTATAGATCTCAGCAGGCCTCTAGTTCCCTGCAAGCTGACTAGTTATAATGTCTGCACAACAAAGACAGTTCCATTTCAAACTAAAATAATGTCCAGGAAAATGTAGTAGTTCAACATATGCTTGTAATTCATCTCCATACGATCATATGAACCGTCAAAATATCATGGCTACTTGTTTCATTTTGTTTAGTTTTCCAGGTGTTATAATTTTGCCCAGAAGTATCTAAGTCCAGGACTTCACCAAGATAAAGAGGTGAAATAGATGAGATATGAGTCTACTACTAATTCTAGTGTAGTACTGTTGTAGGGAGAAAGTATTGAGTGTCGAGACCCCAAAATCTAATCCGGTCTTATCCCTTTGCTATTGTCAAATGACAATTTATTGACATTAAGGGCAGGAGAATATGATGATATGGCTGCCCGTTATGTCACAGCTTGGTTTCAGATTGGCTGGTCTAACTGTTATCCTCTGGTAATGTTTGATTTATTATTTTAGTAGGTCTTCATATATATATATATATATATATATATATATATATATATTCAGTTACAAAAAAATTGCAGAATTCAACATGGTCTCTTTGTGTCGATAAGCTTATCCCAGGTCATAGTGGTGTGAAGGGGATGAGACCAGGCTGAAAATCCATATACCAACATCAATAGGGACATTCTGAAACTCTACCTGACACACAGATAAAGAAAATTGGTGCCAATGACTAGCTTCCTGTCAGCATGCATTCAACCTCCCTTCTCAGAAGTGGTTAATAGGAAAGCTGAAAATATCACTTTATACTGAAAATAAATGAACTCAAGTATAATCAATCATTTGAAGGGTATGTATAGGAGAGGTTGACGGAGACTGGCGCAAATAAATCACCTTTCTCTTTAAATCATATCATCTCTTTTGGTCGTGCCAACATGTGACAGCTTCGGAAACATCACATTGTGCGGCAGGCTACTTTATCAAAAAATCATCCTTCTCGCTTCATGCACGAAACCAATTCTAACACACAGGCATGTGTGGCTTTGTGCCGGCACTGGTCTGTGTGATATCTATCCAGCAATTTTACTCATAACATAAAGGTTGGAGGCTCGAATCCTTGGTCAGTTTGAATTTAACAGGTAATTTATATGTGACCATAGCCATTCATATATTATGAAAAGATAAGCACAATATGTACAGTATCACGTAAAAAAGCAAAATGTATATCTAGATATGAAAACATGTGATCCCCTTCTTATCTCCCTCCAGTGCCATCCTATATCAGCCTGCATCAGATTCAAAAGTGTGGTGCAAGCCTTTCTCAGACAGCTCTTTTATACTGTCAAAAAAATAAATACATACATTATGCCCTACCACCTACCAGTCCTGTCCATTCCGTGACCTCTAGGTGCCTGCCCACCCAAATCCTTCACCCAACAACTACCCCCCACCACTTGCACTTCCAGATCATGTCTCTTGTCTGTTCAGGCCTAATGGTATTAGAATGTGATTTCCACTACAGTTAGAAGTCAGGACAGCATGATCCCTGCCCATCTTCTGACACAGACTGAAGATGCTCCTCTTATTGCACCATGGCTCTCCTTATTTTTTATCCTTTCTCTCTTTTTTAGAATTTCCTTCTGGGATACTTTTACAGACATAGCTGTGTAAAAACTGCTTACAGACTAGTGGTACATTCTTTAGTTACATACAATGTGTTGTTTGTTTGGTTGACATACAATTATTGGGCCTAATTCAGGCATACAGCCATGCAATCTCCATTGACAAACATATGCAGCAGAATGGGTCAGTGACTTTCAATGTGGCACTGTCATAGGATGCCACCCTTCCAGGTCAGTTTGTCAAATTTCTGCCCTGCTAGAGATGCTGGATTTATAGTTGGATTCATGTGGAAACATATAAGAGAAACAACAGCACAGGCCCCAAGCGGAAGGCCACACCATCTGATAGAACAGGACACGTGCCGCGTGTAAAAATGGAACTGGAACACTCACTACAAATTACCAAAATATGGAGTTCCAAATTACCTCTGGAATTACCTCTGGAAACAACGTCAGTACAAGAACAGTTTGTCAAGAGCTTCATGAAATGGGTTTCCATGCCTGAGCAGCCCTACACAAACCTAAGATCACCATGTGCAATGCCAAGCTTGACTGGAGTGGTGTAAAGAACATCACTATTGGACTCTGGAGCAGTGGAAACGCGTTCTCTAGAGTGATGAATCACACTTAACTATCTGGCAGTCTGGCGGACGAATCTGGGTTTGGCGGAATTCATAGTGCCAACTGTACTGGCCCGAATACTGCTAACTGTAAAATTTGGCGGAGAAGGAATAATGGTCTGGGTCTGTTTTTCATGGTTTGGGCTAGGCCACTTAGTTCCAGTGAAGGGAAATCTTAATGTTACAGCATATAGTGATATTCTAGACAATTGTGTGCTTCTCACTTTGTGTTAGCAGTTTTGGGAAGGCTCTTTCCTGTTTCAGCATGACAGTGCTCCCATGCACAAAGCAAGTTCCATAAAGAAATGATTTGCTGAGTTTGGTGGGGAACAAATTGACTGACCTGCACAGAGCCCTGACCTCTACCCCATCAAACACCTTTGGGATGAATTGAAATTCTGACTGCGGGCCTTATGCCCGACATCAGTGTCAAACCTCACTAATGCTCTTGTGGCTGAATGAAAGTGAATCCTGCACCCATGTTCCAAAATATACTGGAAAGCCTTCCCAGAAGAGTGGAGGCTGTTATAGCAGTAAAGGGGTGACTAACTCCATATAAATGCTCCTGGTTTTAGAATGAGATTTGGTTCAACAAGTACATATGGCTGTGATGTTCAAATGTCTACATACTTCTGGAAATGCAGCGTAAGTTTTCACGAACAATTTGGCATTCATCATCTTTTTTCTTATCTGAATTTGTTCTTTGTAAGATCAAAATGTGTGTGTGTTTGGAAACATGCGTAAAGGCACATAAATAAGATGTGTCTATTTAGAATGCTTTATTATTAATGCAAAATCAAGAAAATGTCACATGAAGTCATGTAAAATGTATATCTTCAACTGTTAATTATGCATTTTCATATGACAAACTTTTCCAAATGTGAACTACGATTTACACATGTGGAAACAAAACATTTGAAATCACATAGGTTACCTTTTCCCCCTCTCGTCTTTTAACTATTATGACTATTTTTATAGTTCCCTTTATTCTTCATGTAGTTTTTGAACACATGATTTTATCATACTTATTTTTTAGCACCACTGTGCTGAAGTAAAGAAGTAAAAAACTATATTTTCTGAGAGGAATGCATTTTTGAGCTTATGTGCACACATTGCTGTCTACATTCTACAACAATCATTTCCCTCCCTACTTGTGGTTGCTGTTACCAGCCTCTGATAAAGGTCTATTCCATAATCCTATTTGTGCCCAGCTGGTCATAATGGCTGGGGGAAGCAAGAGACGTCATCCTGGCATCACCTTCTTGAACAAAAAGCTGATCATTCCTACGCTTTCCGAGGAGACATGAGTATACAGCCACCTTACGAACAGAGCTAGGCAAAAGAGTGATAAACTCAGTTCCCGAGGTAGGGTTATAGGCCACGGTTTATGCTCCCCATGCTGTTAATTGTGTAATTAGCCCCAGTTATTTTCTGTCATGGGTTTAACACCACAGCTGGGAGCACAGCAGACGGTTTCGCTGCGTTTTTTTGTTGTATATGCTAATATATTCCCTCAGTGTGTATAGGCTGGTTTAAACACAAGCAGTCAAGCAAGTGATTAGATTAATTAACAGCCAAAAATGTCAAGGAATATAGTTTAACATGCCTGGTGCAGTTAGGGATATTGTATCTGCACTTTTAATATGTTCATAAGTTAGGACTCTAGTTCAGTTGGGTAATTTTGTCACCCCTCAGTAAGAGGTCAATAGACCCTTCTTGTAGTCAATTATCACAATACCCCTCCCCTGTACTCTATGTCAATTGCCATTAATTAAGCACAAATAATGATTGACAATAGTGTTTTCATACTTCCAGGCTCTTCTCTCAGTGCATAGAACCATGGACATATGATAGACAGTGTTGGGCAGTAGCATTGTTTTTTTTTCCAAGCAGTGGGAAGTACGCAACAAAGTTTATTACCTGAATTGGTGTGGTGGGTGCTTGAACCACAATCTCTTTTGGAGTACACCAGGATAATGATATCTATCAGAAACTTATTTGAAAGTTTAGACACATTGGGTATTTATTGAGATTGGTATATGGTATTTATTTTATATGATTTTTCAGTAGTTCAATCTTATTGTTTCATGTATTCTGATCTCTCTACTCTCAAATCAGTAGGCCATTTCGACCAGATGCAATGTTCCGTGTTCAACTTCAGCTGTGCCACTAAGCCCCACAAATCGGGAGTAGAAATTGAAGTACAGGGAATGGTACAGTACAGCTTTGATTTTGCTTACCGATGCATGCAATAAAATGGAGCATAAGATATTGGCGACCGTTTATGATTTGTGAAAATGTATCTGGTAAAATATGCCACCATAAATCAGATTCAATAAGGCAACATACATGGAATATTTTCATTAGCTTCTTGATATGTTACACAAAAATGAAATAGGTTAGAATGGTTGGAAGGGTTTTCTCCCTCTCCTCTGAACAAGTAGAATGTGTCTCAACAATGTCTGTTCACTCAATTGAAAAATCCATTACTAAGAAAATTAATGAAACACCTCCATCCTTCAGAAAAAAAGAACATTTGTTCATGCCTCACACAAAGTGATTTTCAAGCATCTAACTGGCTGTTAATGAGTTTCAGAATGCCTCCTGGGTGTTCTTTATACAGTAAAATCTCACTTAACCAAACCTAAAACCAGGATACGTCCACAGCTCAGCACTTCAGAATTATGTTCTGTGCTATTAATTCATTTGTGTTCTATAACTAAGTTATACACACAGTCATTTTCAATTAAATTCTGACCTTTTTCAGGCTTTCCTGCATATCTTTAAAGCAGTGGAGCCATATAAGACAGACTCCTGTTGTAATTTGTGAATGTACAATCATTTTCAACTCTCCTTATTTACATTTTCATTTGTATTCATGCATTTAGCAGATGCTCTTAGCAAGAGCATAATAAGTGCATACAACACGTTTTCTCAACCAATAGCAGTAATCAATACATGATACAATACAATACATGGTTTAACAGTATACAATTAGTCATAGTAGGTGAAAGAAGAAAATAGAGATATTAGTTGTATAATATCCCTTGTTAAATCTAATAATTTAGCAAAAGTGTAACTAGTAAAGCCATGCAAAATCAAAAAGCTGATTTTAATGATGACTAATAATGTTGATTAATGACTTTGATATTAACATCCATACAGTATGTTCAGGGCCTCACGGTTCTGACACCTGTGGGGATTCAGAGGCAGGACAGTCTCGCATAGCCAGACCTATCTCCACACTTTGTTTCAGCACTGTGCCAGTGCTGGAGAAAGGTCTGGCTCAACCCATTATCATTCCGGTATAGGGGGAAAAAAACTCTCTGGCGTGTTTGTATTTCTTTAAACCAATCACAATCATCTTGGGCGGCGCTGAGCCCAGGGTGCAGCGACGGTGCCCTTGCAAAAATGGCAACACACAGATAGCAGAAGGGGAGGAGAATTCTGACTGAAATTGTCGGCCAATGGCAGGCTTACACCCACAGTCTATATCCTGTGAGTCAGACCAGAGGCAGGATAGCTGGCCTGCTGGACCAACACCAAATCCCGGTTATGCAGTAGAAAGGGTAGAGCTGAACTGGTGAAGCATGTGAAACACAATCCATATAGCAAACCACCCCCATGTGAAGAACAACTTTATCATGGGGGTGGGGGGGAAATTGCTGCTCTGTGGGACTGCTTGTGCCCATTTTGCCCATGGGCCCAAACAGAACCGACAGATGGAGTCTACAGTCGACCCCTGAGAGACTGAGGAGGAGGGGTGGAAGAGAAAGAAGACTTGAATATAAACTTTGGGTTAGTGGATGAAATGGTCCCACAATCCAGTAGGCAGTCGGTCCCTTAAAGTTATTGAGCACAAAGTTATCTATCAGCCACTTATAAAATTTTGTCTGGTACAAATCAAATCCAAGGAAATGTATCCCCTGCCCTACATGTACAAAACTACAACAACAAACAAGCAAGGAAACCTGAAATTGTAAAAAGAAACAGTATGCAATGTGCTTTGGGTTTGGGTGTATGAAAAGCACATCATGAATAAAACACATTATTATTATTATTATTATTATTATTATTATTATTATTATTAATAATAATAATAATAATAATAATTATTATTATTATTATTATTTTATTTTTTTATTTTTTTAGACAAATGCTCATAAATAAGATTTTGTATTATGTTAACTTGTAAAAGAAATTATGCTATTGTACATATTTGGCAAAACTTTATCTGACCCACATAGAGTACATTAATGGGGCAAACATATGCCTGGATAGGTTTGTATGCTTCAACATTTATTTAAGAGGTCTAAACATTTGTAATTTCTATCTGTATTTATTTATTAATTCCCCCTATTGCTCTAGTGTAAATGATTGTATGTGTCACGTCCCTGTCGTTTCTCATGTTATCCTTTCTCTCTTTTTTAGAATTTCCTTCTTGGATACTGTTACAGACATAGCTATGTAAAAACTGCTTACAGACTAGTGGTACATTCTTTAGTTACATACAATGTGTTGTTTGTTTGGTTGACATACAATTATTGGGCCTAATTCAGGCATACAGCCATACAATCTCCATTGACAAACATATGCAGCAGAATGGGTCAGGTTTCGGTTTCAGCGATCTCTGAATACCTAATTTTACCCACCTGTTTCCCCTGCATTCCGCACGCTTTCCCGTCACGCTCACCAGTATTTATTCTCGGCTTGCCTACCACTCCCTGCCAGATTGTTGCCTCTGTTCATTGCAAACTTCTCGTCGGCTTGCTTAAAAGATCGCAAATTCTCTCTAGTCTTGTTCCCCGTTTTTTTCTTCTAGCTCTTATCCACTTTTACCCGCCACTTTGCGTTCAGGTTCCCCAGTCTGTGTCTTTCCTGTTGTCGTGTTTGTCTGGTCATGTTTTTGTTCGTCCCCAGTCTTGTCTGCGTGTCCAGCCTGCCCTTCGCCGGCCTCCCAGTCCAACCCTGTCCAGTCCTGATCTCCTCTGGTGCCTGCTTGGTCCTGCTCCAGCTCCAGGCCTGCTCAGCCCTGCTCCAGCCATGCTCGGCCCTGCTCCTGTTCCTGCCCAGTCCTGCTCCAGCTCTAGTCTTGCTCGGGTCCTGCTCCAGCCCCCGACCTGCTCGGGCCTGCTCCTGTTTTTGTTCAGTCCTGCTCCAGCTCCGGTCCTGCCCCTGTTCCTGCTCAGGCCTGCTTGGTCCTGCCCCTGTTCCTGCTCCAACCTGCTCGGTCCTGCTCCGGCTCCAGTCTTGTCCAGTCCGGTTCCAGCCTTCCCTAGTCCAGTTCCGGTTTTGAATTGCCCTGCTCAGTTTGGTTACCTCTCAATAAACCGGTTGCTTTTCTCCTAAGCCTCTGTGTTCGAGTCCTGGTCCAGCATTACACATCGTGACAGTATGTTTCATAAAAATGTCTGTTTGTGAATGTGAATGTTATATGCTGCTAGAACTCCATGGGGATAATGAAGTATTCTATCTATTCATCTGTCTATGCACAGTATCTATTGTACCTATTTTACAATTGGTATTTATTTTATGTTACAAAAATACAATAACAAAAATAACTTGACAACCAAGAATGACCACATTCATTACAGATGATAAGAGGAAAACACACAAGTGACATTAAATAATTTAGGAAACACTGCATTGCTTTGGAATACAGCTTGTTTAATTTGCGTAAACTAAGATTGCCAATATTGTTTGTTGTAACTTGGCCTCAATACTTTCAATGGCAGGCCTAGATTTAGCTATTTTTAATTAATGACTACAGTACTTTGTATGTGTGAGTAACTTGGCATTTCTATGCATTGAAAATGTGTTTTTGTTGAGATTTCTTTTTGTACTGTGTTTGTTATGTGTAACTGATAATAATGAAGATAAATGCATGAGCCATAATACTCATACACATACATACATGCACACACGCACATCCATTCCAGGTTAAAGAAACACATTGGTGTGGATTCAGACAGTTTTCCTGTACCATGAATTACAAATAAACGAAAGTGTTTGTCATATTTTTATATGGATTACATTGTTTTTAATGGGTCTTTTTATTCGGTACACCTAGGTCCATTCCATCACCTATTTTAGAGATTTTACTATTGGAGATTGTTGGTTGAGCATTTTGGCATACTTGTGACTGCCTGACTGGTGTGAATGCAAAACACTGCAAAACTGTAGGCACACTAAAATTTCTAAGAAATTGAGCTTCAAAAGAGGCTGGTCATTAGAGAGCTAGGGCTGGAATTTATGGTCTTCCAAATGTAACATGTGAAAATGGAAGACAGGGCAGTTCCAAATCAAGCAGGGGACATTCAAACTGCCGGGGGGGGGGGGGGGGGGGACAGCAGAGCGTAACACACTTCGTATCAAAAATTACCCTGACTGTAGAAAAAAGGATGGCATGAGATATGGAAGCCAAGTTAAAAGCCTCTGTGTGACGCACAAGTGATGCAATTCAACGCAATGCAACATCAAAGCTCGTCACAGACACATCGGCTCACCAATCCTACAGACTGACCACACCCTGACTGTTGCTCAGATCTCTCTCATGGGGTGCAGAGAAGTAACAGAAGGAGCATCGGGAAATGGGGAAACTGAATTTCCGGAGGCAAGCTCCTCGCTCCATCTGGTCCCTCCTGCCACCCATCCAGAATACAAGTGCTTCCAGTGAGAACCTCAAGGGTTCATGAGCATACTCATTCCCCTGAGATTAGCATGAAGACAACTAAGACATGACTATAATATATTAATTAATACATCTGTTACAGAGTGATAGATGTGCGCACTTTGCAGTGGGTGGGTGTTGAAGCATGATACAAAAATGTGTGGCTGAAATCGACTTTAACATTTGCTGTCTGATATGACAGTAAAGCCAATAATTAATACACAGTAAAATGTTCTTAAATAGGACATAAAAAAGAGTACTTCCAAAACATAAAATAATCCCTCCCTGTAGACCTCCCCTTTTCACAATAACATTCATTTGTTACTATAAAATTATAAACAATTATTTAATTTTGTGTAAAATGTATGCTTGAAAAAAACATTCAATTGGCACCTTATTTTCTAAATAACAATAAAAAATAACAATATTTAATTTAATGTATATTGATTGTCCCCTCTTGGTCTTTAACATGTTAAACAAATGTTATTGGTATTTGATAATAGATTATGATTTTAAAAATACCAAGATGACAAGGTGGGCAAGGGCATGACAGGGCAGGCCAAGGAATGACAAGGTGGACAGCTACGGCAGGAAATTTCATCAATGACACAGGCAATGACAAGACATTTGTGTGATAAAGGGTGTTTGATAAGCTGTTTACATTGAATTGACATCAAAACACACTGAATATACTCCAAAGCATAAGCATAAGGACGTTTATGTTTTTTTAACGTGTGATCTTAAACAATCTTGAACAATGAGTGATCTTAAACAATTGAATAATAGTAAATACAATTAAAATATAGCAATGAATGTATAAAGTCATCAGCTTCTTGAAAGGGCACAAAGCTGATGTTCAAATATAAATTAACATTTTAATTCTAAATCCAAATTTATACATGATATTTTAACAAAAACTAAAAAAATGGCTTCTCTCCTATGTGTAAATGCTTGAGTTTGGTATTTCAAATGCATCCTTGAAAGCTCGGTTTTTTTCCACAAACCTCCTAACATCATTAGCATTTATCACTTCTGACTTCACAAACAGAATTGTTGGCCTAGAGCTCACTTTAACTGCTCTTCCAAACACTTCCATGTGGATGCTTTCATTTGCACGGATCATTTATTGAGTGCTCGTGGAATCAGACAAAACACCTGCCCATCAGGCATGATTTAATAAAAATAAAACATAAATTACAAATATGACATTTTATCTCATACACACATTCCTATGATGCATCTGTCCACCCTGTTGGGTGCATGTCCACCCTGTTAGGCTTATATGCCAACAGAGAGTACAGTGACATTGAGGACATATTGCAGGTATTTTAGCCTGACAGGGTGGGCATGTTTTCCGTGGCCACATCAATCTAGCAATATATCATGATAACAAAAATGAGAGGATATGAAGTGTAGATATTGACTTGTTCTACTAAAGTGGTTTCCCACCTCTGAAGAGAAAGACCAAGCCAGCTTTGATATCAATGCAGAAAGGGGGACTTTTCTTAACTGGGCAGATACCACAATAAGCCAGCATGATCACAGGCTTTAAAGATGCACATAAAATCCTGGATTTGGTTTTGGTTTTTTTACCGCTGGGCTCACTCAGGCCTTCCAGTGTGAGTGCTGAGGCCTACCCACATTGTATTAAGCCTAGTATTGTTAAGGGAAGGAAAATGGGCCTGGTAGAGTGTACGGGAGGGAATTGAAATGTCTTGATTGCATATTCTATGTCTAGTGTTTACACATTGTTAGGGATCCAATGTGCATTAGGCGCCACTGCTTCAAGGCCATGACAGCAAGCTAGCTTGTGGCATGATAGGAGGTGCCTGGACATAGAGAGGGGTAGTGAGGGGCACCCTGATGAGGTAATCAGCAAGGAGTTCTGCCCAGGGACTGGGGTGTTTGTCGATATAGAGGGCAATAAACGATGTTTACTGAATTTGCGTAAATATGCAGTAAATGTCTTAATTTATAAAAAGAATAGCTTTTTTGAACCTGCTCCACTTTTCATTCACAGTCTTTCAATTAAGAAGCTGCACCCAGTCTATATTACTTAAATTTGCTTACATATTGTTAAAGTTGGCATGCCTAAAATTCCAAATTCTGAACTGAGCGGTGGCTCTCTTCATTTTATAAAATACATCAAGAATAACTGCGGAATGATCACTTGTCCCAAGTGGCTCCATTTACTCTATGCTTCAAATTATGACAGGATCATTACATAAGAGGGGATCCAGAATTGATTACCCGCTTGTAGGCTGACTGACATATTGTGTCAAAAATGGTCATTTAACTTTTCTTTAACTTCTTCCTCACTTTTTCTTGGTCCTGTCATAAATTCCCAATTAATAGTGGGGTAACTGTAGTTACCAATAATAATAGTATCAGCTTTGGACAAGCTTGTTTTATATTTCAATATAAATTTGAAATATAAAACAAATTTTATATTTCCCATTTTCCCATATAAGCTTAATCCAAATTGTCCTCACTTGGCATGAGTTAGTAAATTTCTGGAATTTCAAGGACATTAAGATTTTCTTTTACGTAGAGAGCTACACCTCCATTTTGTTGTCAAATCCTGCAAATGGTCTTGATATGACTGTAGTGTTTTTACTATGCCAAATGAGTGCGGTGAGCTCAGAAAAACGTGTTAATCAATATCACAGTATCGACAGAAATGTAAACTCCTAAAGTTGACCTCAAAGCCTCCAATGCTGTGAAATCCTAAGTTGTCTCCAACAATAGCACACAAAGTACCCTTCACAACCAGGCCATCATTAATGTAATGCCTCTCTCCTCAAGGGCTTTTAAGGCTTTGATCAGAGGGTAGAAATACTTTGTCTGGCCCAAAATACTTAAAATCTTGCTCTTTACACAAAAGGACAAGCTGAATGTGGTCTATAATGGACCTGTTGTTCAGCAAAATATCTGCAACAGTACGCTACTTACTTTTGTTTTTTCAGTGTCAAGTGAATTAACAAGTATGAGAACAGGGAAAATGGCTCACTTTTTAACAATTAATTCCTGTTTATTCCCTTTCCATCCCAAATTCCCAGGAACACTCTTTTGGAGTTCTGGAGTGTGTTTCTTTGCATTGCACTGAAACAGACTCATTGTTAATAAGAGTAGTTAATGTTTTCTTTACAGCTATATTCTGGACAAGGCATTCCCTACCAACATCAACTCCGAATATGAGAGGCAATAATTTGACATAACTAAAATCATTCTTAAAAGCAGACATTATCTTTGGTATGGAAGCCCATTTCAGCCTCAGAAAAAAAATTAACAACTTTATTTCTGGCAACTGCAAGTTTTTTTGTTTTTTTTTTCGATCACAATTGCAATTTTACTTCTCCAATTCTGACTTTCTCTCTTGCAATTTTGACTAAGTATATACATATCAAATCTATAATATCAACAAAACAAAAATGTATAAATAATGAGCATTTAAACAAGTAAATCATTACAAATTATCTGCATTACTTCATACAAACATAATTGAGCAGTCTAATTTATCTTACTGGGGGAAATTTCATAATCAGTTTGATTACATGCATTGCTTTGTCCAGTATTTTTCTACATAAATTATAATATGTGTGCAAAGAAAAAAAAAAACAGTTTTTTGGCTTGTGTACTTTAATTCAAATTGCTGATGATTACAGGATGTCAGTACCACTTGTGGTCAAGACTATATGTACTTCATTGGAGAGCATTAGGTTTTATAGTGTATCCATAGAATATTAATTTAAAAAATCTACTTACCACTCACTAAAACCTAAATTATGTTTCCTACTGTAACATGCTTTCATCAACTGAGGCAGTTATTTTCATCACAGAGCTGTGATGAAAATAACGCATATATAGATTAAAAATGAGAATAAAGAAATAAAATAAAATGTTAATCCTTTTAGATGATTTGCACTACAGCTAAACTTATTTCAGGGTCAAACTTATCCCAGGGCGCACTACAAGTCCCAGTATAATTACAATAAAATCTAATTACCACACTATTATATGATATTGCGGTAAATTTACTGCAGTTGCTCACAGTGTACGGCATACAAGAGCAACCCTCTCTGCTCCTGTTTTGCCTTTTCTGGTATGACATACCTTCCCCCTCAGCTTTGGTCCAGGGAAGGAAGCAGCCACAAGACCTGAGCTGTGCTGAGAGAGGGTGGCTGGGATGCCACAGTCATCCCCCGGGATGAAATGGCACCATGAACACAGACAGTGTGCATAACTGAAGTTCTTGGCAGGACAATTCTCCCTCGGGAAGGCCTGCCTTGCAGGGCGAAAAGGGAACATCTTGACAGGAAAGCTTGGCAGCCTCAGGAAGGGCAATGGTTGGAGGGAATCACAAACTGGGTCGGTGTAGGAGGCACAGCTCTTTGCAGGGTCTCAGGGCAGGGAAGAGGGATAGGCCCTACCAGGCCATCTATGAGAGACTGGAGAATGGATCCAGATGCTGTCTGAGCACTGTACAGCTCACACAAGCCAACTGAATTATGAATAAATTAATTGTAAGTTCAAGCAGTTCAAATGATGGAGTGGAAATAGCTACTCGGCAAGTGGCAACAAGAGTATGAATCACACAGAAACAAGCCAGTCAGTCAGTAAGCTCCTAGCATGTACCAGATTTCTCTTATGAGATCCCTTATAACTCATTTTTTGGAAAAAGGGACAAGCCTACTGTATACTTCCCACACAAGAAGTCCACAAGCCTCTTCCGGTGAGCATGTCCTCATCTTCCATTGCACTGGTAGACCATGGGAATTGGCAGTATGCCAGGACACAATGCACACGGCTCTTAAAGGGAATGAAAATAGGTAATTTGATAGGCTATTAGTGCATCTGGCTTCAACTCACCCACCAATAATATATTTAGCCTAATCCATCCCATTTTCCACCAGTGCCATGCTTTGAGCTGTGCACTCCTCACCTCTGGTCACAAAAATACCACCATTCAATAGCCACGCCCAGTGCACCTATGTGTTGCACCACTGACTGTGCCCATGCAATGTGTGACATTCATTCCAGAACAAAGAGCCCTTTGTCTCTGATATGCACTAAGTTTGGAAATTATCTTTGAGGTTGTACTTTTTTTGAGTAAATTCATGAAGCTAATTAACACACATATCATAGGGAAAATGACTTGATCATGTTCATATTTGTAAAAAAAAAAAAAAAAAGGCTGTGCTCATAATCAGATGTTTAATATCCAAAGGGAATGTTCATTTTTAATGACTCCCAATTGAATATAGTAAATTCCACACATCAGAAATCAACAATAGTCAACCTGAGATCTTCAACCATTAACAGCCATTTTATGGCATGTTTCAAATTACAGATGTCCAACATTTACACATTATGCTGATAACTTAACTAGAAATTGTTTGGGTCTGTCACATGTGTAATTTTTTTCTCTGTACAGCAAATATTTTCTTAATTGATTTGCGGGGAAAAATTGGAAATACCTCATATTTGAATTGAAATGTAGCTGTATCAATAGTTTAGCATCTCATAAGAGCCAACAAAGTTCGCAGTCAGCAAAAACAGAAATGTAATAGGGTTTTGCTCCCCCCAAAGGAAAACGTTATAAATGATATGGGTTTAGTCGTGCTAGATTTATAGATTGGTTTAATGACTATGGCATTTGGCAGACTCTACATCCCTTGGGCCTGGAAACAAGCTACAGAATAAATTAAACCATGAGAGAACATATTGGGTAGGCTTATCATTGTGTCTTGTTGCAAAATGAGAGACTTGTAATAAACCCCTAATGGATAGCCAAGATAAGTGCAATAAAATGGAGGAGCAGGGCATTCCACACCACTTGCGCACCTTCGTAGTCTTTGTATACCTGCTCCAGTGACTCCACAGTATCCATCCTTGGGAGTGAGATACCCCGCAGCAACCCAACTAGTTTCACCCGCTATATGATCTGCTAAAGAAAGTGGCTGCACTGCTATTCGAAATGGTGGATAAAACAACTGTGAGTAAAACATGTTAGAGTAGCAGTTACAGTTAAACACATTGTGTAAAAACTTTTGGTCTTTGGTTAGAATACAGAATAAATGGACTTTAATTTTTAACTAGCACCCTTCTGTTTTCAGTGACTTATGGCTTTCAATGCTTTTTGAAATTGCGTTAAAAAGTGCATGTGTGGGGGAGGTTCCCTCTATGTCTCATACAGCAAGGGGGGCATTATTTATTTTTTTATGAGATGAGTGATCATTAATATTGGTATCTCATATCATTGCATATATAATGTCCAGATAAAAGGAATATGATAGCAGACACCTTGCTGTCACAAGAAATAAAATAGGAATATTCCTTTGACTGCTAAGAAGATCCACAACCCAACCAGCACAGGATGAGAAAATCTGAAATTTTTTTCTTGTCTTGGCTTTGTAATACTTCTCCTTAATTTTGGGTCATCAATCATTTTGCTACTAGGGTGTAGGACTTCTTATTCTGAAGGGATAATACTCAATACCCAGTACTCCGAATGGAAGATTCCAAGTAAGATTCAACTTAAAAAAATAAAAATAAAAACTAAACCAACAGGACTTTGCCAAAAAGTCTTTGAAGAAGTGATTATTCAAGTTCTCTCAGCATCAGTAGGCAACCAAAGAACACTGTTTGGGGGGAGACCATATGGCATAGCCTGGAGGGCAGACAACTCTCAACCAAAATATGAATCCCCCCATGCATCCAGGGATTCATCCAGGGCACCCTGTATCCCCTCTCTCTCTGATCCCTTTTCTATCTGTATCCATCTGTGCTTTCCCCCTGTCTGTGGAAAACATAAATAAATAAGGAGAGCGTACTGACTGGTCTCCTTTAGAAAAAATGTGGTTAGTCATAGCTGGTGAACAGATAGCCTAGCAGTATTCAGGCTGGACATTTAAGGCCCGGAACTACAGATACAGAGTCTTGGGTTCCATATGTCAATTTTGCAATATTCTGATATTTCACTTCTATTACTAACACAAAATGTACAAAATAATGAGAAATTAAATCAGATAATAATTATAAATAGTTACTTCAGATTATTATTTATCATCTCCCAGTTGTGGAAGCTAGTTATGATGAGCTTCTGTGCAATATTTTTTTACGACCCCTCTCTGATTCCTGGGTAGGACACTGCCATTGTACTTAACCTGCATTGCTTCAGTATATTGCCAGCTAGTTGGCCAAAAATCACCTTACTACTGTATAAAATTCAGCTGTTACTGCCTTTTACTGTTTTGCTTTACTCAAAATCTCTAAAGCTTTAAAGGGTCAATATCCCTCCAAGCAATGACCCCGAGATGACAAAAAATGCACAACCCCCAAGATCGGTATAATGTGGGTTGCATTAAAAAATCACAATGCAACCTATTTCTTATCCATAGTAATTTACAGGATCAAAACAAGTCTATGCTTCTACTTATACGTCTGGATCTCATGGTGCTTTCACTTTAAGAAACAGTACATGTGGATTATGGTTATCTTTATCCTTATAATTTTATGATCAAGGTTTACTGTTTAGCATGGGGCCTTTGCTCAGACCAATCAAAAACTATTGTTGAGAGACAGTGTGTTGGCCCAACTCAAACAATAACAGGCTGGCATGGTGACCAATCGGTAATGTCACACCAATCCCCTTGAAAAGCACTTTATGTACTCACTTATTTGAAGGAAATCCAAAGAGCTTTATGTTGTGCAAAATCATCAGCAATCTCCTTCAAATACAGCTTCCGAGCTCTGAAGTTCTTGATAGAAAGCATAGCCAGTCTATTCAGTCTACACTGTGGCAGTTAGGGAATGATGATCTGTGGTGGGCTCTATTGTGTAATGGATAACGGCCCATGTTTTGTATTCATGATGTTGTGGTTTCAATTCCCTGGTGTGTCTGCCATTATACCCTTGAACAAGATACTTAAACAGAACTTCCCAGGTCAATATCCCCAAAAATATTACACAGTTGCTCAAACAAGAACCTAAAATGTAAAAATGAATTCACTCCCAAAGCAGTAGAAATGTTGACACTCTCATAGAACTAGCTACGCCTGAAATTAAAACAGTTATTCAAGACACTCATTTATGCATTAAACTTCTATTTCGTTGTTACACTGTTAATTAATAGTTTCTGCATTGTTATCTTGTTATTTTGCTAAGTGGTACATCTCACTATTGTGTAATCCTCTTGAATTTTCTACAACAGACTTAACTAGCTTACAGTTGTTCCTAGCTTCTCACATTTGTGGTCTGAGTATTTACCTCCCACCTCTCGGGTTATTGGTTTTCTTAGCCACGATGTATGCGCTTGTCTTCTCATTATCACTCTGAATAAGATCATCTGTCCATTGCCAGTAATGTAATGCTGTCAGTATCTGTTTGGCCATATTATATAACTAAGATAATTCCCTAGCTTCCCATTACAATGGGCCACATTCACCCCAAAGCAGACCTAAACAACAACGATACAACTGCTCCAAATTCTTTCATCAAACACATCAGACAATTACATGTAAAGAAAATGCAGCTCACCAGGGAGATATGATGGAATTAAAAGAACCCTGTAGACTAATATTGTAAGATATAAAAACCACCATAAATAAGTATAGGAAAGCAGTGAAGGAAAGCACTAGGAACTTGAAGTCTGCTGGGAAAAGGATCAAAACCATGACTGAATCTCAAAATAAAATATGAGACAGTACAACTCCTGTTGGTACCTTTAATTCTGTCAGGGATTTTTCAAATGCTTTTAATGAATTCTACTTCAGATCTGACACTTTCCATTTTCAGGCAGAATCCACAGCCATAGGATTTAAGGGCTGGAACTGAAGAGAAACTGGCAACTGAAGAAAACATATGGTTTGCAGAAACTGAAGCCAGCTGTAATCAATATGTCCTGATCAAGTGAGTGGGTCCATATTGTCAAACTGCATCCAAGCTTAGCGGTACACTCCATGATATATTTCAGCCCTCCACATTTTTTCCTCACTCAATCTGCAGCACATCTCACAGATAAGGAAACAGAATACTTCAAATAGAAAAACTAACACAGAGAGGTATTTCTTAAGAATTATATATTTATTTATTTTTTACTTTTTTTATTTTTTTTAGCTACCTTAATACATGAAAAACAATATTACCATAACTCATGGTGAAAAGGTTATGAGATATCCATATAAAATACTCTTTCAAAATTAGGTAAAAGCCAATATATCAGCTTTGATCCCTAAATCCAAGATTAAAAATATATATATATATTCTCATTAAGGACATACATCCAGGCATCACTTCTACTCATTATGAAATATACCAGTTGAGCCAAGTAGTTATTATGACAGAAAACCACACAACTGATGCAGCTGGTGCAGGCAGACAACACATGCCCTACTGACCAGGGGAGTAACTATTGCACAGTGAGGTGGGAGATGTCCTGCCAACTGAAACATTATCTCCCTGGATGGTGATTTGTCTAATTATGTGCCACCCCACAGGACTCCTGGCCACAGTCACTGCTGGCGCAGTCAGGCTTCAGTTCCCAACTGCAGGGCACATGAATGGAACAAGATCATGCTTTCACTGCATATGCCATCTGTGCCATATTTAATCCCCTGAAATGTACAGATTTTAAAAAGTAAAGGCTGAAATGAATTATTGAAGTTCTTGTGTTACCACCTTGTGTTTTGATATTGATAAAAATTAAAGATGTATCCTCAGACATTATATGTTAAAGAAAACATGATATATAATAGCATTGACCTGCACCTTTTCTACGGAGCTTATAAAACACCAAAAAGTTGAAAAGAGAAGTGTCTGATTTGAGAGCAGAGCATATTCTGCTCACACTCATATCTTTGCCTGCATGTGCTCAAAACTCCATCCGTGTACCAAATCTCTGCTCCTCGCACATTAATATCTGATGGAACATTGTGTCAATGAAAGGTCAGCCAATCAGAGAGGTCAGTTCATTAATGTTTACACCATAAAACTGAAGCTACAAAACCTATTTTGATGGTGGCATGCATTTTCTATATTCTTGGGATTCCCTGTCTTGTAATATCATTCCTTGTATTTTTATGGCTATGTTGATTGTTTAGCAGCTGGCAGTGTGAGTGAATGTGTTTGGCAGAGAAGAACTCATCAACTAGAAATAAAAGCTTGAAAAGAAACACAAGCTTTTCTCAGGGGGGTAACTGTGTGATCACGAAGGTAAACATTATCTATGCTATGGGCAATGTTATTAGTCTAGTTTATCAGTGAATTGGTTAGGCTATCTAACTTGGCTAACATTACTTTGCTAGCCAAAGGGGTGACAACTACAGGTTCAACAAGTAGACCTGGCTATTTAAATGATGAAGAATAAAGGCCAATGGTTGTTATCCATTGTAGCCGGAGGCCCTGGCTATCATCCAGCTATCTGGCTAGTCAGTTCACACAGGTCCCATGAAACAAGATGTGTTTTTTGAGAGGAATAAAATGTGTAAAATATATCAAGAAGGAATTCAGATCTCAGGTACCGTCAGGACTCGCGGGGGGTACGGACCCAAAAGCAGAGGGACAAAACTCACAACTCCAAAATGGGAGGAGAACAAAAGACTTTACTAACAAAAAAGGCAAACAAGCAGGGAACAGAAAAGGCCACGATGGGCAAAAACACAAACTCAAAAAATATCTAATAAAACAGAAAACAAGAGGAACTCAAAAACACGGGCAGGGCAGAACACAGGCAGGCAGAGTACAAGGGCAGGTACATTTGGTCAGAGCAAACATAAGTAGGAAACAAACACAAGGAACCAGCACCTGAGTCAAGGGGACAAAGAATATAAATAGACAGGGGGTAACAAGACACAGGTGAACTCAAAAAACAATCAAACCAGAAAAGGAGGGGATAACGAGACACAGGTGGGAACAATGATAGAATAACGAGACAATAATACAATTAACAGGGGGGAGCAGGACACAAAACAGAAGTGCCGCCATCTGGCGGCCCAACAAGGGAAACACAGACAGGAAAACACAGAACCATGACAGGTACATTAAGTACAAACAGATTTTAAGAGTGAAGTATTGTATGTATTATCCAACTATGTTCTCTAGCTGTTTATCATAAACTATTCTGGGCTCTGCTGTATTAAACACAGTTATATTAAATAGTAAAAATATGTAGTTAGCTTTATTTTATCTTGTTGCCATCCATGTCATATGAGTACAGTTTTTACATGTCCTGCTTTTATTCCATATGGACGTATTTTAGTTCTCTGGGAAACAACCTGGTTCACTGCTTTGTCACAATGTCACTGTAAAATACTCAATATATTTTGCCTTATCAAAAATGTCCTGTCTAAATTGGCACTCACGTCACATTTCATTTTAATTTGTTTGTCAAGGCAGGAAACAACCCAATATTCCACACGCAGCCTCTCTAAAAATAACTAAAAACTGTTTCAAATGGCAGATACGCAATGCTGTACTGAAGTCCAATAATTCATTTTCTCACTCACTTAAGGTAAGAGGAATGTAGTGAATTTAAGTAGCAACAGTGTGTGCACGCATGTGTGTTCATGCGTGCATGTGCCCATGCATTTCTGGAGAAGCCAGTCATCATGCGTCTCCTCTATACTTACTAGGCCATCAATAATTGCCTGCCAGAGCGTGATGCCCTTGCCCTGTATTTTTTTTTTTTTTTAAATCATCTTGTGCTGCTGCCAACCAAAGCATGAGACTGCATCATCCTGCCCTGTAAGACTGCTGCTACTGGTGGGCATGTCATGGCATTGCACCCTAAGTGTGCATCCTACACAGTCCTTCCTACTACCGATTCCTATGTACATAGTCCTAGTCATTGCAACCATTTTTTTCGGTTTGGGGCGGCTTATACAAGTATTATTCTTGCAGTATTTATTTATTTAGTTATTTATTTTATTTTATTTGCAGGCTCACATTCCTGGGGTGCAGCATGTGCTTGTAGGTATATATTGGCCTGCTTGACATGCGTTGTGCCTGCTGTGCATCATTGGCTTGTTTATGGTTAAAATGAGAGCAAATCAATGCTGCATCTAGACATCTGTCAAAAATATAATCTTTGAATTTTTTTTCTTCCAAGAACAGACACGCACATGAAAGAAAAGCAACAGAACAAGACATTAAAAGACACCAAAAAAAAAGATATTTGATCAGACTGCTGATTATATTGTATATTCTTATAAAAATCAGACTACAGAACACTTTCAGAACTGAAACATCAAAACAAAGATAGTTCCCTCATGTACAGATGCAATCAAAAGCATAGCATTATTAAAGGAAAATTGCTTTAAAAAAGTGGCACATCTAATAGCAGATACCATAAATGTTTTGTTTTTTTTCTTTCTTCTTTATTGTGTCAGTTCTGGATCACTGGTAACTATGAACCCAGCCAACCAAGGAACATTACATTCATAATGAAGTACTTAACTGATACGAACAAATTCTCATAGTTCTACTCTCACACTATCTCCTACATCTAGAAAACCCACTTTATATTTGTAAAACACTGTGGACACTTGAGTGACTTTCAACTGAGAATCAGTCGCTTCAGATACCAAATAAGATAAAAGGTTCAGTAAGACATCTAGTCCACAGAGCCATGTGATGAGACAGGTTAACTGGAGGGCTCAACAAAGTTGAAGCTGATATTTAAAATTACGGTGGAACATTCACAATGTGGAAGGCACACAATAGTTAATGTGCAAGAAGATGGCTGCTTCCTCTGTTCACACTCTGTGTGGGATATTCTCTGAGTGTCTCACACTAGTTTCTTGTCTTGTCTCTGTAAAGAAAATGCGGTCTGGCTTGAGCTTGAATATTTTAAACTGGTTGAAACAGCATGTTTTGCATTGTTTTTTATATTTGCTCATGAAATGCAGGGTACCTTTGTCACATACTTCATGTGTTAAATGTTTGGAAGTCTGGTAATGCATGTCCTAAACGATGTGAGGTTATATCAAGGAAATTGACACAATAATGTGATGCTAATGTAGGGCTTCAAACTGTGTGAAAGTGAAGTTCACAGTTTATTTTAAACAATGTTTTGACAATTAGTGGTGGTCACAACCAGTCTGAGAGAGAATATAAGTCTAATAAAAATAAATACAGATTTTTCCCAGTGGTCTGTTTACACTAATGCCAGCAATGTTTCAAAATCATTTTCATACTTTCTCTAAGAGGAATTAAAACATGTTTAATTAGCATGGGCTGAGAATATTAATGTTAATTGTTCTTTGAAAAGTCAAGTTTAAATTTGTGTTTTACTTTCTTGTTTGTTTGTGATTTTTAAAAAGACTGCTGGGAGAAATCCTTCCTCAAGAATCAACATTCAATATTGGGCATAGCTATGTCATCACTTTGTCATTCACTGCAGCTCTAGGTTTGTTGCCAGAGCGACGGCACATCAAG